>NC_044924.1:11752110-11825541 GCF_003576645.1 Ipomoea triloba | reverse complement strand
GGGGGGGGGGGGGGGGGGGGGGGGGGGGGGGGGGGGGGGGGGGGGGGGGGGGGGGGGGGGGGGGGGGGGGGGGGGGGGGGGGGGGGGGGGGGGGGGGGGGGGGGGGGGGGGGGGGGGGGGGGGGGGGGGGGGGGGGGGGGGGGGGGGACTGTAGAAAATTAAAGCAATGGAAAAGTGAACGTAGATTTCATATTAACCAATCTTCACTCAGTTATAATTCCTCAACTCTGTTCTTCCAATGAGACCTTGAACTTTCACTCCAAAATGAACACATGTTCATCTGAAATTAGCTGAAAATAACCAAGAACAACCAAAGATGCCTGTTAAGTTACTAAAGGGGGCCAGACAAGTTGGTCAGACTGTTAACTTGGTAAACATAAGTTTATAAGTTCGATTTCCAATAGAAGCGCCAAGACCTATTGGTCTTCTTGGTATGAGTTGATCAACTATGAGGAATCTAAGCTAATTTACTTCCTTGTGATCCTTTGACACTAGGGTCACAAGACCTATGCACACCCCATAGCGAAGTGTGACTGCGATTTTCCTCGTCATTAAAAAAATACTATTATGAAAGGATCAGCATTGACTGTGTCACTTTAGTAGGTTTAAAAAGTAAATAATAATACTAATAAAACTTTAGTAGGTTTAAAAAGTAAATAATAATACTAATAAACAAGCAAATAAATATGAGGTCCTCCGAGTATAGTGGTTTTGTCACGTTTAGTCCTAAACTTTCAAATTAACCATTCGTGGTCCTTCGACTTTCAAATTGTAACCATCTGTGGTCTAAATTAACCACACATGATCATTCAACGGAGGATCACGGATCACGGATGGTTTAATTTTGAAAGTTGAGTGATAATGGGTGGTTAATTTAGACCACATATGGTTACAATTTGAAAGCCGAAGGACCACGAGTGATCAATTTGAAAGTTTAGGACTAAACGTTAATGATAAAGGGTGATTAATTTAGACCACAGATGATTACAATTTGAACCACGAGTGGTCAATTTAAAAGTTTAGGACTAAACGTTGCAAAATCACTATACTCGATAGACCCAAATGGTATTAACTCAAATAAATAAATAAATGGGAAAAATTGTAGAGAAATTACATACCCTGAAATCACCGGAGAGTTCAGAATTGAGGTCATCAATAAGGGATTTGTTGTAAAGCTGCTGATATGCTTCTCTGATCTTCTTCCTCTGGCTTGCATTTCTTTGCCCCAACAACCTTATGATTGCCTTCTCGTCAGTTCCCCATCCTAAACAAGAAGGACAAACTATTTTTGTATTTATACCCAAAGCTATACATACTATTCCCTGGAATTGCATCAAGTCCCAACCAAGATTTCCATTCTATATATAAAGAAGCCAGAAAGAGAAAAGGGAAATAATGGCGGAGAATGATGAAAGATGAGACCTTTGAAGGCTTTCATGAGTGTTTCAGAGTCTTCAACTGGGGAAGGAACAACTTCTGGAACTCTGAGAGTACCCATTATTTTCTCTCTTCAATTCTTAGAGCTAAGTAAGTTTAGATTAAAGATTGTTTGTGTTTTAGGTGGAATTCAAGCTCCTTTCCCTCCTCCTCAACACTTTTGATATTTCATAGATAATTGATGATACCATGCTGGCATGGAGGATTTGAGATCTGAATTAAAAAAAGAAATGAGAAAATATATTGCCCTTGTCTTTTGCTTGGACGATAATACCCTTGGTGTGTTTTTCCCTTTCCCTTTTCAGTCTTTCATTTTCACTTATTTTCCACCAAAACTCATAAATCCAGTTTAAGGAAAAGCCCCCCTCACCCCCCCCCCCNCCCCCCCCCCCCACCCCCACCCCCCACGTGACAATAAAAAAAAGTAGTAAATCAAAATCACGATGCTAACAAAAATCCAAAAAAAAAAGGCATAAATTGTGTGTGTGTTTTTTTGTTTGACGATTATCGATTAATGAATTAACTAAAGGATAACAATTAGCAGATTGTGTTAACAATTTTGACCAACATATTGTCTTATTGGTTAGTAGATATATATTTAATGAAATTAGTTATTTATGATTAGTAGTTAATATGTCAAAAGATATATGGACATGTGCATATTTTATAAAAAAAATTCATTAATTAATAATATTTTTAATTATAAAAAACTAAATTTAATAAAATAATGTAGATATTTAAACAAATATTTAAAATAATTATTAATTATTAATTATATAGTATTTTTTCTAATTATTTTAAAATAAAAACTTATTATTATTATTATTATTTATAAATTTATGAACATATTATATTTATAAAAAACAAAATTTTTAAAATTTTAAAAAATAATGTGCTATGTGGTCAACTGGGCATCCCACATCGCCCAATTGTAAAGAAATGGAGCATGAGGCTCCCCTTTTGTAGTTGTGTTCATACACAACAATTTTTTTCACATGTTTGCGAGAGAGATTGTATTTAATGACTGAAGGACAATATGAGAGTAAAATAGTGTTGTTTTCAAAAGCTAATTGACAACGCTGAATCGCTGATATTTGTAGCATTTTTAAAATTGGCCATTTGTGGCAAATTACTTAACAAACATGTGTGTTTGGAAATTTGAAAAATAATTTCTAAAAATTATTTATTTTTTATTTTTTATTTTTTATTTTTTTTAATTTTTATTTCAAAAAAAAATTATTTTTTTTTAAAGTTTTTAGTGTTTGACAAGACTTAAAAAATTAAAGTAATGAAAAATCAATTCTAGTCAAAGAGGAAAATACCTTGTTTCCTAGAAAACAACTTTTCCATTTTTTTGAGGGGAAGTCATTTACCAGGCCTCTTTCGCTTCTCCGGACATTCTTCCTCGGTGACAATCTAATAAACTCTGAATACAAAATTGATGACAATCTAGTCAATTTTGAATACAAAATCTAGTCAATTCTGAATACAAAATCGGCGACTGCCGATGGCTCGATCGCCAATCGCTTTCTACAAGAGAAGGTGACTAGTTGGTCGCTTTTTTCGACGGAAGGTGACCAACTGGTCACCTACCATTGGAGAAGGCGAACAGTTGGTCACCTTCTCCGATGGAAGGCGACCCGTTGGTCGCTTTTCGCTGGAGAAGGATGGAAGGCGATCCGTTGGTCGCTTTTTACTGGAGAAGGCGACCAGTTGGTGGCCTTCCATTAGAGAAGGCGAACAGTTCGTCTTCTCTAATGGAAGGTGACCAACCGGTCACGTTCTATCTCTGGTAGAACGCGACTAATGACGGTTTAGCCGTCGCTGGTCGTCGATTTTTTCTTCAGAGTTGACCGGATAAAGTTTAGGGTATTTAACCCTTTTTTCTGCTCATTTTCTGAAAAATGAACCAAATACACCAAGACAGTTTTCTAGAATGCAACCAAACACTAGAAATGAAAATGTTTTTTGAAAAATAACTTATTTTCTAAAAGTCATTTTCTTGGTTTCCAAACAAACCCCAAGTCAAATAGTTAAAATTGTCAAATAACTACAAATTATTCTCAATAGTTGTTTACTAATTAAATGAGCCTAAAATTTGGATTGACTTTGTGTGAAACCGACTTATGTGAAATGAATTTCAAATATATAATACTTTTTATTGAAATATAATACTTTGCTATAAGTCAATGTGCATCACATTTTTGTTAAAAAGGTATTACTTTTTTTTTTTGAAAAATATTAATAAAAATGTAATATTTATTAATCATTAAAAGTTTTAGATTTTTTCTAAAAAAATTACATATTCGAGACTTATTTCATGTAAAAAGGTATCACACAAATTTTTGTATAATAATTTTATTTAATGTTTATATTTTAAATTAATATTACCAAGACCAAATTAATCAATTTTATAATATATGAAGTAAATAATTTTTTTTACAATTATATATATATATATATATATATATATATATATATATATATATATATATAAAAGGACCAGTGAAAGACTAAACCTAATATTAATTCGAAATTTATGAACAATGCACATTGAATTTTAAAATGTTACATACTAAGTTGAATATTACACATTTAGTTTGTGAATAGCGAGGATTATGTATTTATTTATAAATATTTGTTGTTTTTTGTTATTCTTAAGAAACACAATTTTACCAATAACACATTTTTAAATTCAGTTTTGGACTTTCAATTATTATCCTTTAAAAAAAATCTGGTCTACGCCTTTTTAATTGGGACAAATTCGGTCCAATCATGTGTGGACCAAAAATAAAAAGTACATTATTTTTGTATTGAATGTACATTATTTTTGTACTGAAAGTACATTATACCTACAGTACAAAAATAATGTACTTTTTATTTTTGGTCTACAGAGCTGTGTGGACCATGATCCATGCAATAATTTGCCAATTCGGTCCCTCAATTGTTTAAAGTATTGTTAATTCAACTCTTCATATAGTATAATACACCCGAACTCTATTAGTATATAAGTGTTTGAATTTATTCTTGATTATAAATATGGTTACTAACAAAATATGAAAGTATGATGCCATATGGGACATAATTTACAATATTTTGGACAACTAAGAATCTCATTATCCCTATAATATTCTCTCACTTTCAAAAATTTCACATTATCAAATTTATAATTCTTTTACTATTTTTTTACACCCCTGCAATGCTCTATATATTTCTTTAAAAAAGGGTTACACTTTCGCATCACATCAAAAAAAATATTTAAAAAATAAACAATATTAAAAAATAAAAGTACAAAAGGCTACTGTAATCGTTGCAGCAGCCTTTTGTCAGGTTTAGTAAACTTGTTGCAGTAGCAAGTTTACTAACCATGGCATCGTATAAAAAATTACTTTTTTAATGTGTCACATCATCTAGCAAGAAAAAAATTGACTGAGATAAGTATATCCTAAGAAATCAAATTTATCCAAATCGAAATACATGAATCAAAATTTATCACTGTCACCAATTAAAAAAAAATACGGAGTAATAAAAAGTGCATTTTACCTCGTATTTTGTTAGATTAATATTTTATTACTTTCATGTTTCATGCCAATCATGCACTAGGTCATAGCTAGCAAACACTTTTGTACGTCAAATTGAACTGAAAAATTATTTAAAATTAATAAATTCACACATTTTTTTATGAAAAAGAAAATTGGCTGTTGAGCTATCAATTGATAATATTGTCTGATCTAATAATGGTACGATGCCACTATATTTTGCCCTATAATATCGCGACACATGAAATCTAATTTTCTCCTACTATACGACCGATCACATAAAACTACAATGTTTATTAGTTGGATCATAGTCCACACACGGCTATTTAGAACATGCGTATGATATATTATTTATATATAAAATGTTAATTATTTATATTCATAACGTTCATTATTTGAGACGGTACAAAATGATTGAAAATTGATTATTTAAGCATGTATATTATAGTCTTATTTATGTTGCACATGAGATTTATTATTTGTAGAACATAGCAGAGCTTATTCAGCACACCTCACCCCTTTACTTAGAAATCTAATATTCGTTTGCACGATCTTAGCTTAGTGGTTTAATATACAGTTTTGGGAGAAGAAATCAAAGTTTGAAACACGACAACTACAATGTGGGGAGTGGGACCATGCCCAAAGTGGACAGATCCCTTGTACGCATAAGCATTTGACATTGTTTGCTGAGCCACTAAGTTACCACGATTTACTTCCTCACGCATGCTTTGTTAAGCTAGAGCGTGAGGGTCCTTAAGATTAAGAATTCAACCTTTGGAAGAAGAAGAAATTTAATATTCAATAAATTAAAATTTATTATTTGTATTCATAAAGTGTACTATTTTTGTGAATGGATATTGATGCATGTTACACAATAAAATTTGTCATAAAATGATTTTTTTTTTTTAATGCGATTGCCACATACGCATAATGTTTGTTAATTATTAGTAGGTCAAAACAGTGGCATTTCGATCTCCCACATTGATGATATACGAGGAGTTGGTACGCTTGTCTGCCCATTTCTTCTTTTACGGTCTCACGCCTATTCCCACTCAACACCTAAACAGTCATAAAGTAAGTACTCCGTAACTCCTAATTAATTTTTAAGGACACGGGTTTCACGTTTCTGACCAGCAACCAAATTCTTTTTAATTTACGAAAAAATTCAATAAGGTCCCAGGCCCGTTGCTATTTGAAAATGTACTTTAGATGAAACTCGTTTTTATAATTTTAGTCGGTAATAATCATAAAGAGATAATTTAATTTAATTTATGTATAATTGATCGGTTCAAATTAAGCATGACATTCTGACCAACCTAATTTTGGATTGCTCTGAATTCTACTACATAGACTCCTAATTATGACTCCCTCTTTTTTTTTTTTCGTATGATGTGACAATAAATGATAAGTTATCTTCATCATGTGGAGCACAAGGAAGATATTGGTCATGCTTGATAACACAGTTAGCTTATTAGTCAATTTTGACTTGTTTGACCACTATTGGTTGTTTTACTTGGTTAAACAATTAATATGAGTGTTTGATTAATTAGCTTTTTGTAACAACTTATTGCTCCAAAACGCTAAATTTCAAAAAGTTGCTCAAAACAACTTTTTTGATAAGCTTTTTGATAAAGTTATTTGTATGTAATCATCTATCAACTAATAACTAATTTATCAAACATCTTTCTACAATTAGTTAATGCTATTAACTAGTCAAACCCATTAAAACAATCATCTAACAATTATTTATCAAACATTTCATTATCAAAATTTTAAATGGAAAATATAAGTAATAAGTTGAGGATATAATTTGAGAGTACCTTTAAATATTACGGAGTGAAAAGCAACTTTAAAAAGGTAACTTGTGTACGACATGCATACAAACCAAGGGAAAATGAGGCCAACATATCCCAACCTACAAAACGTTTGTCTCTATTTCTTTATTAATAAAGCAAATATAATGATTAGGTATGAATTTAATTTTTCGTGATATCATTAAACAGTCAATTTTGTTTTATTTTATTTTTCTAGTTGATTTCGTTCTTATATTAACAATATTTTCAGTTAATATGATTATTTTGTTATCAAGATGAACCATTTATATATAGAAATTTAACTTATTTATTTATTTAGTTTAACTCTTCAATATAATATGATGTAACCATTTTAACATGCAACATTTAAATATATAAAATGAAAAAAAAAAAAAAACTACTTTCAACTTTGTGAGAGGTAAAAGAAATGCAATGGATTGTGTGTTGGATCAAATGAGAACAACTCCTTAGAAGAGAAATAGAACCAATCTCAGCCTTACATATGAAAAATCGAATGGATCAATCATTTTTTTTAAATGCGGTGACATTTTCATAATTATCACTAACTTTACTATGCAAGCTTGAACACTAAAATATGCAATTTTCAGACTTTTTCAAGTTTGCACATTTAGTATTAACATTTTGCATATTTACTATTTAGTATTAAAATATTGCACCTGCAAAAATGCGAAAGTACATTATATTGCACTTAGGGTTTCAATTTTAGAGTGTATGACTGAGTTTTTAATTTTATTTGGTTTAGTGGTTCACTTTTTATTGTTAAAGGTCTTTTTAGATTTAAAATTTAGCTTTTTGTTGATTTTATAAAATTTACCACATTTGCATATTTAGTTGCTAAAGATTGCATATGTATGTAAGTATTTAAGTTTGAATAGTGAAGCTGATGATATATAATTATGAAAATGCTACCATATTTTTTTTAATCTGATCAGATCCGTCAAATTTTGATAGATGTAATTGAGATTGGTTCATATTTATCTCTTATTGGTAAATGACTTTTCTTAGCAGTGAAATTTGAAGATCATAACTAAGGGTGTGTTTGGTTGAAATGTTTAGCTATTATGAATGGATATCAAAGTTATTGTTATTGTTTGGTTGACAGGTTTTTAGAACACTACTATGAGGTTTGATTATCCCCTTAATTGCAAAAATCATTCACTAGTAAAATAAGGGTTTCACCCCTTCCTCCTCCGCTTCCCCAACTATTAATAATCATTCTCACTACATCCTACTACCAAACATGCAAACTACTTTCACCAAAACCCATTACAAGGTCATTACCAAGTATTTGATACATATTCCGATTCCCATGTATGTGCGAACCAAACACACCCTAAATTTATAGTCAAACATTCATCAGGTGAGAAGATTATTTAGGTTACTTTTAACCGTTTCTGTTGGGCGGAGGCCGATAAAGGGCCAAGTGCCCAAGTCTATCAATTGTGCTTACGGGGATTGTTGGGTGGAGGTCGATAAAGGGTCAAGTGCAATACCATGCCTTGTCTCTAAAAAATGTAATAACGGTTTATAAAGAAATAAAATTACTTCTTCATTACTAGCTATAACTTTTGACGTAGTGATAAACACTTATCGTAACAAGTGGTAACAAATTCAGCTCAAAACTACATTTGAATCCCAACAATAGCTTTTTGCGTAATAGTACTAACAATTTCAATTTCAACAACTGAATAGAAGATTAATATCTCAAATACCATGCTTGTAAATGTATAATTTTATTTTTTTAAAAAAATTTGTGTTAAAAAATTATATTAGAAAATTGTAGGATATGATGCATGTGTACAAATGTCACTTTTCCCCTTTTACTCGTAACAAAGTGAAAGACATAATAAGTAAAAACGAGTCAAGCTATATCTTAAAAAAAAAAATAATAATAATAATAATAATAAAATGAGTCAAAGTTATTACCCGTAACAAAGCGAGAACATAATAAGTAAAAATAAGTCAAATTATACAAGGAAACCCTAATGCTGCCTCCCTTTTCTCTCTAAAACAAAAAGCTTTTCTCTGCTGCTCAACTTCGGCTTCCACCGACGGCCTCTGGCCGGAGCTCTAATGGAGCTTTGAGCCGGCGGTTTTGGTCACCTTCTACGTTTACTCTCGCTCTTCTTCCGCTCCGACCACCGTCGCAGCTCCGTCCGCCTCCGACCACCGCTACAGATCTTCTTCTTCCGTTTTCTTTCCCTTTGAATAAAATAATAGTAGGTAGGTATTGGGGTTTGTGTTGGTAGTCTTGAACTCCCAACCCTACTTTGGCTTTACCACTTTTTATTTTCTCTATTATTGTGTTTTCCTCTCGTTACTTTCACGGGCTTTTTTCTCTCGTTACTTTCACGAGCTTTTCATTATCATTAGCATAAATCGTTTAGTTTGGTTTCGGCAAGTGTTGATCTTATCCTGGGCGAGCAAAAAAGAATGATGATGAAGACCCAGATCTTTGATGAAGCTTTAAGCTCCTTGAAGGAACATAGCTTCCTAGTTATGAAACAGTCTGCGATTCAAGTTTTCTATAGCATAGTTAGAAAAGTTGTTTCTATGTCTGACGGTAAGAAATGGTTTACCATTTCATTGATCGTTGATGTAAACGTTTTATGTTATGAATTAATGGAATAGCTACGTTTATCTTTAAAAAAAAATCAGATTATTGGTCTAAAAAAACAAATTATACTATACAACTTCATACTGTTAGGGATAAGATTTAGACATAGCTAGCATGCCAGGTCAGTTATCACATGATATAATTTTGTTAAGGAACATATCATACCCCACAGCGTATTCACACTCAACAGCTTTGTTAAATAAAAACAATTGAAAGAAACATATGATGATATGGATAGTCCAAATTTAAATCATTTGGACCTAGATTGATATGATGTTGATTAAATGATTAAGACGTGCTTTATCTGGACCAGAGAAAAAAAAAATCTTCTTTTTTCAAATCAAGGATGTGAACAAAATAAATTGAAATTATTTAATAATAGATTATGATATCATAAAAATATTAAAAATCATTATATATTATTGGACTTAGTGACAGTGTGAGAATTATATCCAAAGTCAGCTAAGCTCATGCAATGATTCAACGTTTTGGGAGCGGCAACGGGAGCGTGGAAATTATGCTCAAAATCATTATTATTATTATATATAATATCTTCTTCTTGTTCTTCTTTTTTCAAATCAAGATTCGAATCTCGACAGTGGCAGTGTGAGAATTATGCCCAAAGTGAGCAGATCCCCCGTGCGCACATGGATTTGGCCATGTCTACTCAGTCATTGAGTCATCGTGATTTACATCATTCCAAATACTTTGTTAGGCCAGGGTGTGGGACCATTGGGATTGGAGATTCAACATTTTGGGAGAAGGAATTATATTTTTAATATTCTATTAATGAAAAAATTAAATATTAAGTTCTTAATTTTAAAATAATTAAGATCGATTTCATTGAATCCTCAATGACAACCAAAATGACAAATACAAAATGCAAATAATATTTAAGCAAATAAGAACACAAATACATAATTACAAAATATCAACACATCCGATCCCATATTTGAATACCGTACCATAAATAGTAATGACAACAATTATATTTTAAAAGAAAAAAAAAATCAAGGGCACCGTTCTCGTTGAGGTTGAGACCAGAGAACTCTATTAAATTAGATAAAGATTTTATTTATCTAAAATATTCCTTTTAATTGTTTTTAAGATATCAAATCAACAATTGTGTGTTTATGACTTTAAACAATCAAAATTTTTAGTTAAATATTACCTAAGTGATACTATATTGTAAATTAGGACTATAAAACAATAATTATAGTTCAAAAGTAAACGATAACAATAGATTTATTAAACACACTTTGCCACGATCTTCACGTACAAGATCAGAGCATCAATTTACAATGCCACGTTGAAGAGATTGATTAAACTACAAGAACTTTATCTTTTAAAATAATCATAATTTTCTTGTTATTTAAGTAATAGATAAGGCCATATACATGAAAAACGTGGTTAATTTAATAGAGATGTCGCGTCATTTTCTTGTCCAATCTTATCTTCTAACATGATGACAGGGACCCATGGCCATAATGACAGCTTGATTAGTTGTAGCCTGCAGTCCTGCATGGCTTAATTCACCGATTTAGTAAGGCTCTGATTGGTAGAGCTTATTTAGGAGCTTATAGCTTATTTTAAGCTACTAATAAGCTATAAGTTCTGTTTGGTAATGTCCCTAAAATAAGCTAATAGCTTAAAATAAGAGCTTATTTTTTAACGCTACGTTAGGTAACTTTTTAAAATAAGCTAGTAGCTTCCTAACATTTTTTCCATATTTAACCTTATTATTTTAAAGAAATGACATCATTTACTCTTCCCAATTAAAACATTTTTGGTTAAACCTTTTTTTACTCTTTCTCTTCAATATGTTTGGTTGTAATTTCAATTTGACATTTGTGTTTGAACATTGATTTTTGTATGAAATAATCTTATGAATTATAAGCATTTTGTTTTACTTTATATGTTTTCAAATATATGTTATTAATTTATATTTTATTAAAATATATTGATTTCACTATTTTATATTTTAATATATAAACAAACCTATTTAAATTGTATGAAGATGTCCCATTTAGTCTTTCTACATTTATCAGCTTATCAAAAAGTTAATTTTACCAAACACTTTTAAGCATAACACAGCTAGCTTAACAGCTTTTCAGATTTCAGCTTCGAGCTTATAGCTTTTCAGTTTTCAGCTACTTTTCAGCTTTCAGCTACCTTTTTAGCTAGGTTTGCCAAACATAGCCTAAGTAGTATTTAGGAGAAAAAATTAAAGTCCGAATTTCAACAGCAACAATATGAGAATTATGTTTAAAGTAAGCAAATTTCTTGTGAGCACCAGTATTTGGCCATGACTGTTGAGTTATTGAGTCACTGTGATTTATATCTTTCCAAATGTTCTATCAAGTCATGATATGAAGGGCCATTGAAATCAGGTATTCAATCTTTTGGGAGAAGCTTGGTTAGTTGTAACGTTTGAAGTATGTACAAAAATCATAGAGAGAATTTTTACAATAGCATTTACTGTTTGCCAAAAAATAAAATGTGAGATATTTTTGTTGCATGCTGTGCTTTTTGTTTGGACCTAATTAATATTATCAAAATACAATCTTTTTTCATCATTTTAGAATTTCCAATGTTATTTTATTGAAATGGTGAGTATATAATTTAGGAAAAATATTATTTTTGGTCTCTGAATTATTTCAATTTTGAAATTTTGATCCTTGTAAATTTATTCAAACAAATTTACTCCCTTAATTGTTTAAAATGTTGCACTTTTAACCCCTAATGTTATATAATTGTCATTTGTCAAACTTCATTAATATATGTGGTTGTTTTTTTTTGTTTTTTTTTATAAAAAATTTAGACTTAATATTCACTATTAAAAATAATGTTCCCATAGAGAGAGAGTAAAACTTTGACCATTGATATTGATTCTAGCTAAATGGTAAAATTAACTTCATAAAAAAGAGTTTGCTAATGGAATTTGATAATTGTATAACAATAGGGATTTAAAAGTGTAACATAATCAACAATTAAGGGACTAAATATGTTCAAATCAATTAATAGTGACCAAATTTTCAAAAGTGAAATAATTCAAGGACCAAAAATGTTGTTTTCCCTATAATTTTTTATAATTATAATATCAACTAGTAACAAATATGACCTCCAATGCATTAATACAACTACTTCATAATATTTTTGTTGGGTGCCACCGAGAGACCTTAAAAGGTGACCCTTACAATTTTATCATCTGTGACAAAGTGGCAATAGCATCAAGAGGGAGAAGGTTCTTCATATTATCTGAAGATTGATCAATCTCAATTCTCAACAATCCCCAAACTGTTAGTTTGATCAAGATTAGCTAGGAAATCAACACATTTATTTTCTCCTCTCAAGACTAGTGGAACCTTTGTAATTCTCATTTGATATCAAATATCTTTACAATTCACTTCATAATATAATTTCACATATTATATTGTGAAACTTTTACTACCTAGGGTTTTCCCCTATTAGACTATTCTTTTAGGATGAATTCTTCTTTTTGACTCAATGGAAATATCAACTATTGTATATCAAAAAAGAATTACTTGAAAGAGAATTATTTAGTGAAAAGAATGCCCAAAATGAAAATTACCTAGAATATTTTTCAATTAATAAGAACTTAAAATGATCATCCAATATAATTTGTTTGTTTAATTTGTTTTTTTTTAATGTACTAAAAATGTACTAAAAACATATAAAATCACAGAAACCCAAGAAAAGCCATCGACAAAAACCAAAACCTTGGAACGACCACATGGAAACTTTACTAGTTGGCATTGACTACCAAATTAGACCATCTTGTACTTTAATAATATTTTTTTAAAAA
The DNA here is from genome assembly GCF_003576645.1 of Ipomoea triloba. Classification (NCBI taxonomy): domain Eukaryota; kingdom Viridiplantae; phylum Streptophyta; class Magnoliopsida; order Solanales; family Convolvulaceae; genus Ipomoea; species Ipomoea triloba. Next base: position 11,812,287 of record NC_044924.1, on the reverse strand, counting down.
AATACAATGTAATCACTAGTCCAGCTGTTATAAATTATTTATTTATAGATACAATTTATAAAATACATAAAATCAAATTTGGCTATGAAGAAATTAATTAGATAATAGAATCATTTATTGATGTCAACTATAGATGAATCATGCGTATTTATTTTTTTATTAAGGCAAATCCCATCCAGACATCCATCCACACATGATAATTATCACATTTATAGTGATTTTTATTGTCTTTTAATTATTATTTCTTTATCATATGTTGTAAAGTAACAGTTGCATTGTTATTAGAATATATATATATATATATATATATATATATAGTTAAAATTGAAATAATAAAAAGTTTATACGCATTAAATATTATGGACTCCAAGCAACACGTGGACTATAGACTTTTTTGTACGGATGACGCAGAGTTTTGAACCCCATGACCTTTTGCATGGCTCTAATACCAAATTAAAGCATGTGCTCCATCTCAACTAAAAGCCTAAGTTGATAGTTGGACTGCACATTTATGTTTATATTATATTTATGCTCACACTTATGACCAATTTATGGGATTATGATATAGTCCAACGCAACTAGAAAATGTGGGTTATAAAACAAAAAGGAAAAAGAAGAAAAGAAAAGAATGATGTTAGATATACTTACAGTATGTTACATACAATATCATCCTTTATCACGGTTTCAAAAAGAGAATTAATTATAAATAATGAAAGACGAATAAACTGACATAATTTTCATTTAATTAAACATGCCCTTTTTCCAGTTCATCAAGAAAAAAAAAAATTATATACACCGAACTTATTAAATTCATTGATTGAAAGAGGACGCAGGTGTCAGTTTCGGTTTTCATAGGGCTATTACAGTCATTCCGTCGATTTAAAAAAACGGTATTGTTAATTATAGCGAGTCAAATGACGGGAATACCCTTACCATGATTGTATATATACAGCGGGGCTTTGAATGGTCTCTCCCCACAAAGGCGTTCTCGACAGCCATATATGTCTGTATCTATCACTGCCCCCACTAAAAACTCCGCGAACGGTTTAACAATGGCTGTCTCTGATGACCAAAAAATTCTCACAAAAGCTTTCTCAGGTGGATTTCGTTTTCTTTTCTAAGCGTATCCTTGTTTATGATCCGAGGTTGTTCGTTTGAGATTGGAATGAAAATTGTATTTGTTTATAATCCGAGGTTGTCTGTGGTGTTTTCAGGGCTGGGTGTGGATGAGAAGGCGTTTGTGTCGGTGCTGGCGAAATGGAATCCGAAGCACAGGCAATCCTACAGGAAGAGCACTCATCAATTCTTCAGGGATGATGAGAGGCAATTCGAGAGGTGGGATGATCATCATGTCCTCCAGCTCCGACAAGAGTTCTTACGTCTCAAGGTACCGGGATTTCTACCTTGAAAAGTTTAAGGTTGTGAGTAAATCTAGCACTCAAGTTGTTTGTTCTTATGCCAGAATGTGAATTCCACAGTTGTTATGTCTGCAAGTTTTAGGCGACCACTTACTTGTCAACATTTGCCTGTCTCAATTCACTTTACTTGCTAAGTTTAGAATTGAAGGTGTTTGTTCTTATGCAAATGTGTTGGGCGGAGTCTGGGGCCAAGTACATCACCATGTGACTAGGGAATTGTTGGGTGAAGGCGGGTAAAGAGTCAAGTCCAGCTTGATTAGCGAGTCCCAACAAGAGCAATTAAATTTGACTGGGCTGGGAGGGATTTGTTGGGCGGAGGCCAGTAAAAGCCAAGTCCAGCATCATGTGGCTAGGGGATTATTGGGTCGAGGCAGGGGATTGTTGCCCCGAAACCGGTAAGAGCCAAATCCAACACCATGTGACTAGGGGATTGTTGTGTGGAGGCCGGTAAGGGCCAAGTCCAGCACCATGTAGCTAGGGGATTGTTGGGCTGAGGTCAATAAAGGGTCAAATCTAGCACCCTGGCCTGGAAAATGTGTGGCGGTATAAGGAAATAAAATTGTGCCGTCCCTACAAGTTATAATTTTGGTGTAGTGGTAAGCACTTGACCTTAACAAAATGCGAATTCATGAGTTTCACCTAGATTAGGTTACAAGATTTTTCTTGCAGAAATCGAAACATGTTACCACTAGTCATCTTGTGTATTGAGTTCAGGGCATTTCTTCTATCAGCATATGCATTAAATTTGGCAGTTAATTTCTGTAAATCAACCACTGCACACTAATAATGTTGGATCCTTAGTAAACAAGACCATCTTAGCTTTTGACTTAGTACTTTGTCTGCCTGTGTTTCTTGTTGCGAGATCAACTGTATTAGTACAGTGTAATTAGTTATGTGATTGATTGATCATTTCAGGATGCAGTGGTGCTATATATGATGCACCCCTGGGAACGCGATGCACGCTTATTCAAGGAAGCATTGCTGAAAGAACCTCAATTCGATTTGCTTATAGAGACGGCCTGCACTAGGCCATCTGAGGAGCTCTTGGGAGCAAGAAGAGCCTATCATTCCCTGTTTGATCACTCCATTGAGGAAGATATAGCCTTCCACATCCAAACCCCTGAAAGAAAGGTATTAATTGTCTGATCTGACACAGACATTGTTTAGTATTAGTACTAGTACTAGGTTTGTGTGTGTCAATTTCAGTAGCTTATACTTTGCAGGCTTTGGGATTGATTTGTGTTTTGGTAACAATTAATCAGCTCTGGTTTATGCATTAACAGCTTCTGGTTGCACTTGTGAGCTCGTATCGCTATGAGGGACCAAAGGTACACGAAGACGTCGCAAAGTCTGAGGCTAAGGCCCTGGCTAATGCCATAAAACATGCTGGTAACAAGAATCTTGTTGATGATGAGGAGATTGTGAGAATACTGTCAACAAGAAGCAAGTTGCATCTCATGGCACTGTACAAACATTACAAGGAAATCACTGGCAAATTCTTGGATGAGGTAACATAACCAATGCTGTAGAAGGTGTCAGGCGCTAGTCGGGCACCGCCTGGGCGGACAAGTAATAATAGTAATAAAAACACATCAGTGTAAACATTGCACACCTAAAGAAAAAAAAATGCTAGGCCGAGTTGGGCACCGAGTTGACCGACTCGGGCTCCTAGTTAGCTGACTCGAGCGCCTAGACTGCCTAGTCAGCAGGCCGACTAATGTCCACCTAAGGGTAAAATCTCCTCAGCTTAGGGGCACCTAGGCAGCCGCCTTAGCTGATTTTTGCAACAGTGATCATAACGCACAACTTCAACATTGATTAAACAAACAAACAAACAAACAAAACCAACAACGTTTGCACTTCATCATACCTCTGTCTCACTGTCTGCAGGATCTTCATGCTCCCCTTTTGAAGCAAACCGTGCAATGCCTTTGCATGCCACAAGTGTATTTCAGCAAGGTCAGATACAACTGTTAAGCATATAATATATAAAATATAAACACGTAGTCTCACTATCAGCTTTTTATATACAGATTTTGGATGCGTCGTTGAGACTGGGGGTGGACGAGGCGGCTAGAGATTCGGTGACTCGGGTGATTGTTACCCGAGCAGATGAGGACATGAAACACATCAAACATGAATTTAAGACCAAGTACGGAGTTGCTCTGTCCGACAGGATTGGAGAAGTTGCCAATGGCAGCTACAAGGAACTGCTGCTCACTTTAGTTGCAAAGTCCGAATGATTCAGTGAACATTTTGAATTGAGTTTGGCCATTAATCTGATTTCCTCCATATATGTTTTTCTTTTCCCTGATAATCCACCTTCCTACTTTAATTTGCGGCTTTTGTATGATTTCTGTACTTTCAATTTAATGATCAATAAATAATAAATAATATTGATGAGTTATTACTAATTTACTTTTTTTTTTAGTCCTTCTAAATGGTGTAGAGCATCTCTATTAGTTTAGTTTTTACACAACTTTTCAAGTGCCAACTAGATGGGTAAAGTGGAAGGAAAAAAATGAAAAGCGAAAAAACGAAAAGGAAAACAATTAACAACAAGCGACCATTGGGCGTTGTTGGTGCACTTTTTTTTTCTTCTTTTTTTTCTTTTGAGCCCACAATAGGAGACAAGAATCAGTTCCTCCTGCACCATTTTTTTTTCTCTCCTCACACTCTTTCCTTAACATAAGCTTGACTTCCTCAAAGTCCACACCTAAAATCACATTTGGGGATGCACTTATTACTTTTGAATTTTGATTGATACTCAATATAGTTATCAATCAAATTAGAGATTTTTATTTAGGGTGTGTTTGGAAGCCCGGAAAATGACTTCCAGAAATCATTTTCCGGACATTGGCTGTTTGGCTACCATTGGAAAACCCAGTCAACGAAAATTGACTAGGGAAAATCACCCCAAAAGGACGGAAAATGACTTCCGCCCAATCATTTTCCGCCCTTTCACTGCACTTTGTTTACGTATGGTATGGTTTCCGCCGGAAACCAGAAAAATGCTCTGGTTTCCGGCGGACGGAAACCAGTCCTGCTAGGCATGCGGAAACCATATTTGGTTTCCGCCGGAAACGGGGGGAGGGGGGAGTTTTTTTTTTTTTTTTTTAAATAAATATTTATAATTAAAATATTATTTTTAATAATATTATAAATATTTTAATATTTTAAATAAAATAATAAAAATATATAATTCTAAAATTCTATTCATTTTCCAGAAAATGAACCAAACACATAAAAGACAGTTTTCCAGAATACATCCAAACACCGGAAATGAACCTATTTTCTGGAAAATGACTCATTTTCCAGAAAACATTTTCCAGAAGTCATTTTCTTGTTTTCCAAAGACACCCTTAGGTAAATCTTAATGTATTAAGTAGATGTGGTTAACTGGTTACCGTCTAAGTCAAATTTTTACCCCCAAGTTAATGGAAACTAAAATATGTTGATTTATATCTATGTAATTTTACTAGGTTGCAATTTAATCTTGATATATAACGTATTAAGTAAAGGTAGTTGAAGGTAAAAACAATTTGGTCCCTAAGGGAAGATCAGGACCAACCATGTACCCTATATCAATTCAGGACAAGTTTGGTGTTGTCATAACTCATAAAGCAAGCGTTTTTTTTTTTTTTAATCGTACAATTTCTACCAATAGCTATTTTATAAATCATAACAGAAGTTTTCAAAAAAAAAATAATAATAAATCATAACAGAAAAATAAAAACACTCAAGTCCAAGAATGAAATCGACATAGCATATATAGGCAAATTATTGTGTGGACACAGTGTTGTGTCGATCATAACAAAAAAAAAATATTTTTAATATAATAACAGTACATTATTCATATATTGTACTTCCCTAAATATAATGTACATTTTTAATATACTTAAAGTACATTATTTGTGTATTCAATGCACATTGTTTGATAATATGGTTCACATAGCTGTGTGAACCATGTTCCACACAATAATGATTGACATATATAGGAGTCCATCATTATTCCATGGACCATGGTCTATACATTTGTGTGAATCATAAATAAAAAGTACGGAGTACATTTTTAGTATACTAAAAGTACATTGTTTGTTTTCAAAACGTACATTATTTACAAATATATAATTTTTTTATATACTATCAAATAATGTACATTCAGTACACAAATAATGTATTTTTAGTATATTAAAAATATATATTACATTCATGACCCACAGAGCTATGTGGACCGTGATCCACACAATAATTTGCCTTATAGGAGTTAGCTAAACTTATTGATAGCTACGTGGACTGTGATTCACACAATAATTTGCAGGTTGGTTGTGAAATTAATTATTCTAATTATGATAATTAGATTAACATTTGATTAATTGGGTCAATTAAATAATCCAATAAAAGTGGTCTAATTATTTAATTAAATGTAATTACATCTACGATTAGCCCAAATGGTATTGATGTAGTTCATTAATTAAAGCCCAATTATTTAATTAATGGTTGATTACGATTTCTTGATTACCAAGGTCTTGATGTAAGTAAACTTAGACTTGGTGATTAGTGGGCTAATTAAGCTTAGAGTTTTTATTAGTGATAATGATGTGGATCCAACAAGGTAATTAGCAAAGGAAAATGCTTCTTACTGCTTCAATGTTTCTCCTCCCATATTTTCCCTCCTGATTTTGTTCTCAATCATTGGGTCATTTGGTGACATAAATATGCTAACTAACCACTAATTTTAAAAATATTAAACAGTTTTAATAGTGCTCCTGATATGGTTCCCAATCTGAGAAACGTGGCATTCACAGACACCCTATCAATCTGATTGAGGGTTTTAACAGTGCTCTGGAGGACTGTCAACTCTTCGATTTAGGAATGAAAGACAAGCCATTTACATAAGAACGGAGTAGAGGCACAACTAACTGGATTGAAGAGTGACTTGATAGGGCTGTAGCAGGTGCAGACGGGTGTATTCATTATGAGCATGTAGTAGTGTGGAATAAGGAAATCCTCACATATGATCATACGACATTGTTCATTGATGTTGAGAAGCCTAGAGTTAGAGCTCAGCGCCGGAGATTTATGTTTGAGAATGCATGGCTTCAAGTTATTGGATGCAGGGATGTAGTGAAAGAACCATGGGATTATTCTATAAGGGGATGATTTGCCAAGCCGATTAGATTATTGTGGAACTCATCTGAAGAGGTGGGGAGGTGACTTACGGACGCGTTTGACGAAAAATATTGAGTCTCTTCAGGCTCAATTAAATATGCTTCGTGGGAAGGCTGACTCGGCTTCCTTAGCAAAGGTGCATGATTTGGATAAGCAAATTTCTTTTTTACATGACCAATAAAATGTGTTTTGGCACTAGCGTGCAAAAGAACATTGGTTGTTACAAGGTGACCGTAATACAAAATTCTTTCACTGCTATGCTACATCAAGAAGAGGAAAAACACCATATCTAGATTATGTGACGAAACTGGCAGTTGGATAGAGGGAGAACAGTTAGTTGGGCTGGCAAAAAATTACTTCAGCTATATTTTTACAACAGCCAGTGTTAGTTTGGGTTCTTCTCTTGATAATTTTAGTCCGAGGGTGACTGCTCCTCAAAATGATACTCTACTGCTGCCTTTTACTCATGAGGAATTTAAGGAAGTTGTCTTTTCTATGGCACCAGATAAATCACCCGGGCCAGATGGTTTTAATCCTTCATTTTTCCTAACATTTTTGGGTGGACATTGGATGTGATGTATCTAATTTTATCATTGAGTGCCTTCATTCGAGATCTATGCCTGTGGGAATGAATGATGCCATAATTGCTTTAATTCTTAAGAAAGCTATGCCTCTTAATATGGGTGGCTTGAGACCGATAGCTCTTTGTAATGTCATTTACAAGATCATGGCCAAAATGGTTGCAAATCGCCTAAAGGGTGTGCTTGAGTGTGTTGTATATGAATCTTAAATAGGAAATGAGAATGCTCCACAGCCGTCCACGTGTCCAGATCAACGAATCAGATGCAATTTTTTAAAAAAATGACGTTGTGGCATTTTCGTAAATAATTGGAACTTTGGTGCACATAGTTGCTCTTACAAGTGCACCTAGTTTCACTTACAAGTGCACCTATTTTCGCACATATTTTCACTTACAAGTGCAAGTAATTTATCTTGTTAATATTTATGCACCTATTTTCGCAAATATTTTCATTTACAAATGCAAGTAATTTACCTTGTTAATATTCATGCACCTGGTGCAACCTAGGTGCACCTAGTTATAACATTAGGTGCACCTAGTTATAACATTATGTGCACTTAGTATTGACGCTCAGTGTACAATTCACTTGCACCTGTAATACATTTTACTTGCATCTGCAATACAGTTTACTTACACTTGTGCAAGTAATTTACTTTGTTAACATTCATGCATCTGGGTGCAACCTATGTGCACCTAGTTATAACATTAGGTGCACTTAGTATTGATGCTCATTGTACAATTTACTTGCACTTGTAATACATTTTACTTGCACGTGTGCACCTATTTTCACTTACAGGTGCAAGTAATTTACCTTGTTAACATTTATGCACTTGGTGCACCTAGTTATAACATTACGTGCACCTAGTTATAACGTTAGATGCAACTATATTCTGGACACGTGGCGCGCTGTGATTCGTCCGCAGTTCTCTCCTCGGCGGCCAGTATGCACCTGAACGCAATCCTATATATATATATATATATATATATATATATATATATATATATATATATATAAACTCTATCTATGGTGTTGACTTGAAAACTATTTTACAAGAGTTGTGTTTATTACGTGGTTGTCGCTACTTAGTGTTGTAGCCAGCGTCTCAAAGTTGTATTTTAAAAAAATCATATCTTTACATCGGTGAGGGGTATTTTGGGAAGATAGTCTTTTTTTTTTATTTAAAGAACACTTAGCTTTATTTCATGAAAACAAAATGTCATACAAAGGCCCTAAAGTGACCCTTCTCAACACAATATACAAATCTTTCTAGCTAACCAAATTCCCTAAACGGGTAACAACTCCCAAAACGTAGCTAATAGCCAAAGTATCCTATCTAACTTGCTAAGGGAGGAGATACCATGTGCCTTCATTTCCCTCCCTCCCCATAGTCAAATCACATGCACATTTTCACTCACGCAAGCAAGAGGATCATCGCCCCATACAAGTGGTGGGATCGATGCCCATTAAACATCAAACACCATCCTTTCAAAATCATTCCTTTCCACCTAAAGTGCCCCTACCCTTAGACTGCAAGCCAACCTACCCCGTACAGAGCTCTGTATTTTGACCGAGGCAAGCTATATAACTCACAATCTAAGCAATAGGACGCACCCTTAGGGCACATGCAAACTAAACTCGATACAGAGCCCTGTATTTTACCCTGAGCCAGCTCCATGCACATACCCTAAGCAATGCTAACACTACCCCCCACCCTCTTGATATGCACCAACCTCCCGGGTACAGAGCTCTGTATTTTACCCCGGGAAGCCTCCCAGCACACACCAAGAGCAATGAGGCCACCATCACAACTATTCCATTCCCTTTCACAATCCTTTTTCCTTTTTCTTTTCTTTCTTTCTTTTCTTTGCTTTCTTATTTTTTCTCATTTTTTTTATCATACACTTGCTCCAAATAATGAGGCACTCCCACCTCTAAGTATGTGTTATGCCATGTTCCCCTCCTCACTTGAAATGATTTACACACAAGCACGCAATCCCTGAATCAAAGAAAATCAAAGTTACAAGAAGAAACCCCATAGTATCCCCCTCTTAGCTCTTTAGATAAAACATTCAGCTACCTACCATTCTGAGAGCTTCTTCCCATTTCAGCATCAACCTAGCTCATCTGTGATCCTTCAATCTCAAAGTTCCCCTAGCTCAGAAACTCCACAGCCAGCCTTCTGCCCTTCTGCCATTTGCATTCTACCTCCAGGCCCTTCAAGCCAAGTGCTCCAGCTTATCAGCTCCTCCCAAAACTTGCAATACACTCAGCAAACTATTTGTAAGATATACAATTGCTACTGTCATCTACCTTTGTAGACAACAGCAACAAGCCACCTGTTCACACCCTTACTTCATAGAGCATTACCAAGCCTCATGCCTTTATGCCCCAAAAAGACAATCATCATCCCACCTATTCAGCATTCATCCATTCTTCCAGCCTCATGCCAACCAGAAGGACACTCATCAGCTTTCATCCTTGATCAATAATAGCCTAGAGGGATCCAAGCCTCATGTTCATCCCTCCCCATGAACACTCATCAGCCCACCTTCATCACCAGTTCCTGCACAACTAAACCAGAGCTGCAACAAGCCTCATGCCCTATAGCTCCTTAGGGCAATCATCAGCCAACTGTTATTTGTAACCTGCATTAGGAGATAAAACAAAGTGAGGCAGTCCCTCAAGGTCCAATAGTCTCCTAAAGGCCCTGGGAATTGCCTCAACAGACAGAAAGATCATGCTACCCCCTCTACAACTTTTCACCAAACTTTCCACCATACAATTCACACCCTCCCTGCATTTCTCCAATCTCACACCCTACTGACCACCTGCTTGACCCAGTAAATCCTCATTGTCAGACTTAATCACCACTCTCCCCAGCCTCTTGACTTCACACCACTTCAGACCATCCCTAAGCATACCATTCAAACCCCTAGCCAGCTCATCAAATCCATTGTAGACCCCAGCAATGCAAAACCTTCCATCAGCATTTCTAATAAAAAAAACCACCACTCCTTCCATCCTCACCAACAACACAATTCATCTTAACCCAACATGGTTGTGGCTTACACCAGCAGACACTCTCCACCACCATTCTCCCTCTTCCTGCTTCTGCCCTTTTGAGTATGAGCCAGTTGGGTGGGTAAGGTTCCCACTTAGGCCATCTCTTTGATATACACTTTGCTACAACTTTAGCCACCCTGAATAGAATCCTAGCTATTGAAGGCTTCCCCCCACCATACTTACAATGAGTGAAATGCCCCCATCGCTCCCAAAGAATGATCACAGGCAGCCTGACTGCAATAAACCCAATTACCTTGCTCTTTGGACACTTCCCCCACCAATCATAGCACACCTGCCTTACCCCTCTTACCTGAATTCCCAACCCTAAAGATTTCTGAAAGAATAACCACACCTTGCTTGTTGTTTCACCTGTACAGAAAACATGCTGCAAATCACAAATATTAGAGTTAGTGCAGCAATCACATTTTGAGACTAGATTATATCCAAACCTTCTTAACACATTATCAACTGACACTCTTTTCCTAAAGATTCTCCAAGCCATTAGTGACATTTTCCATGGAACATGCTATTCTCATGACCCCACCTCATTTCATCCTTCACTCCCTCCCTTATCACTATTCCTCTAGCTAAACTCCCAACCTGTGCCAACTCCCCTTCAAATTCCCATGCCCCATCTCTCCAATACTCCCTCAGTTTATTTTTTGCTTGCCTTTTTCCTCTTATGTTGAGATTCTCAACCACAACACCCTCCCCAGTCCAGTTATCCCACCAGACATTCAAATCCCCTACACCTATCTGCTATTTTATCTCCTTCTCAGCCCATACTCTCACTTCCATCATCCTTCTCCAAACATGGGAGTCCCCATACTGCCATGTCTTGCAGATTAGGTGCACCCTTTTGCAATATTTAGCCTTCATAAATTTGCTCCAGCTAGAATTCCCTTGTCTAAAGTTCCACCACAACCTAGGCCCAGCAGCTGCCACCACCTCCTCCAATCTAGTGAAACCAACCCCTCCCTGCTCAGTAGGTTTAGCCAATGACATCCAAGATCCCCCAATGATATTTAGCCTTCCCCTCCACCATACCCCAAAAGAAATCAGTTAGTATCTTTTCCACCTTTTTTATCACTATTTTTGGTGGATTCATTGCAGAAAACAAGTGCACAAGCATAGATTGAAGAACATATTTTATTAACACTGCCTTACCCCCCTTTGTCAGCATCCTATTTTGCCATCCACTACATTTCCTTGCCATTTTTGATATCAGATTTGCAAACAAAGCTACCCTCTTTCTTCCCACATAAATTTGACATCCCAAGTACATAAAAGGAAATTTTTTATTCTGATAACCAATAAGCCTCCCAACTTTCCTAACCACCTCCCTTGATATCTTTTCATGAACATAGAATGCACTCTTGTTTTTATTTACTAACTGCCCAGAAACACTCTCATAATCCTCTATTGCCCTCATTGTTCCTTGTATTGCCTCACCCTTCCCAGATGTAAACACAATTAGATCATCAGCAAAAGCCAAATGGTGAATCTGAGGTCCTCCCTCAGGTTGAGTGAAGGAGGCCTCCTTTTGTCTAAGTAGAGCAGAAAGTAATTCAGCAGCAACTACAAACAGGCTTGGGGATAGTGGATCCCCTTGCCTCAAACCTCTAGATAAATGAAAAAATCCTTGTTGCTCTCCATTAGCTATCACTGAATACCAAATATTATTAATTGTCCTATCAACCAAAACCACCCATTTTTCACAAAAACCAAACTTTTTCAAAACAGCCAAGACACAACTCCAAGACATCCTATCGTAAGCTTTAGTCATATCTAATTTTAAGATCACATCCTCATTCTTAGCCCTCATCCCATGACACATCTCCTATGTTAACAATACATTTTCTATGATACTCCTATCTTTGACAAAACCAGATTGAAAAGGTGAAACAATTCTGGCCAAAACATCAGCCATCCTTATTACCAAAATTTTTGTTATGATCTTGTTGCAGAAATTACTAAGACTGATGGGCCTAAAATCAAAAAAATTCTCAGGATTAAGTACCTTAGGCACCAGCACTATTGAAGTATGAGTTATAAATTGTGTGAGTGTTTTACCCCTGAAAAAACTTGCAATCATTTTGCAGAAATCCTCCTTAATAACTCCCCAGTAGTGTTGATAAAAGCCACCCCCAAATCCATCAGGGCCAGCAGCACTTGCAGAACTCATGCTGAACACACTATCTCTGATTTCTTCCTCAGATGGTATTGCAATTAACTTTTTGTTCTCCTCATCAGTCACAGCTCCCTCCAGGCATTCTAACAATTCCTCCATGTTTTCAACATCTCCAGCAGTGTACAGATTATGAAAGTAGTCTACTACCATTGCAGCTATTTGTGCCTAATCATTCACCCATTCACCTTCAACATTTTTTATTTTGTGTATGAATTGTCTCCTCCTTCTTTCTTTTACTAGAGCATGAAAATATTTTGAATTTCTATCCCCCTCCACCACCCACTGTTGGTGAGCTTTCTGTTGCCAGAATTTTTCCTCCCTCACCAATTACTTTTGATACTCTGCTTGCACCCTTTTGTACTCCATCATCCTCTCATCTGTAGTTTGAACTTGCAATTGCTCCTCCAGGCTTCTCACTCTTTCTTCCAGTTCTTTAATCTTCTCAAAGATATACTTTTGATGAAAAAAATAATACTTTTACATCAAAATGCAAAATTATTACTATACATTTTTCTTCAAAATTATTGCATTTTCCCTTATAAATGACAAAAATTTTATTTCTGATTAGTATTGCATTTGAGTATATAAGTATGGTATTTGCATGTTGATTCAACCCGACTCGACCTGTCTCACAAATAAGGATCCGTGAGACGGACTCACACAAGTGTGACTTATAACTCTAAAGTCCAAACTAATGAAATTAGGAAAAAAAAATTAATTTTAAAAATTGGGTATGTGTCAGGCTAGCGACTATTCTAACCAAAATGAACTAAAGAATTTTTTTTTTAAAAAGAAAATTAATATTAAAAAAAAAAGAAAAAAAAAGGCTATGAGTTTGCTCAATAGTAATACCATGAATTCAAGTCCACCTTGCAAAGTAGATCCATCACAATTTACATACTGAATGTTCACAACTCAAATTGTGAACATCTAATTGTGAATATTCAATATATAAATTGTAAACATTTAGTATGTAAATTGTGTATTTTGAACCATGGTCTATCTTGCGACGTAGACCAGGGTCAACAAAATAATTTCCCGAGCTTGCCAAGCCTATGTTTTATCATTTGGTTCGATCCAAACTAATGAATTGAAAACGAAAACTTTATTTAGATTTTTTTCGAGATTATGGCCAGGCAATGCCTAGAATTGTGTTATTTCGACTTAGCAAATTCCTTTTTTTTTAGTCCTTGACGCATTGTCACATTTAATCTTATTTTTTAATTTTTTCATATTACATCTATCCCTGACTTTGAACAGTTTCCACTTTTAGTCCTCGACTATTGTAGCACTGTCACATTTATTCCTATTCTTTTAATTTTGTCATATTACATCCATGACTTTCTCTTAAAAATTCCATTATTTTACCGTTAGAATTAACAAAAAACAAAGAAATAAATCATTACACATATCGTAACTCATATTTCAAACACATTAGAAATATCGTAAATATCAAAAGATCTAATATCGTAACTCATAGAAATATGAATTACGATAGGTAAACTGATTTTTTTTTCCTTTGTTATATGTCAATTTAAGGATATCATTGTATTTGAATATCGTAATTCATATTTATAACGGTAAAATAATGGATTTTTTAACGGAATATTAATGGTGGAAATCAAATGAAAGTCATGGATGTAATATGACAACATTAAAAGAATAAGACTAAATGTGGAAATGTCATAATAGTCGATGACTAAAAGTGCAAGTTGCTCAAAGTCATTGATGTAATATGTCAAAATTAAAAAAAATATGAATAAATGTGGCAATGCCACAATAGTCAAGGACTAAAAGTGAAAATTATTCAAAGTCGGAGATGTAATATGACAAAATTAAAAGAATATGACTAAATGTGACAATGTCACAATAGTCGAGGACTAAAAGTGAAATTTGCTCTATTTTGACTAGTCCATGACCATCTTGAATCAAACGAACTAAAGAACAACTATAGTTTCATTATAATATAACTACAATTTCATTTGATAATTAAAAACAAATGTGAGACACTATCATTTGAGATAAACTGTACTTTCATTTACGGAGTTCCGTTAAGATATGACGGCAGCCGTTTCTTTAAGTAAAGAAACGGTGTCGTTTTTGGACCAGGGTCCACGATATAACAAATAACCTTTTTTAAGTCTAAATACTAATTGGACATGTGGTGGATCGTCCTAATGATTTGGCACCAATACGAGATAGATAAAAAGAGAAAGACAAGTATGTGAGTTTGAGAGAGATCTGAAAAGTGTCTTCCAAGTAAAAATTTTGAAACACATTTTTCATCAAAATAAATATTTTTTTCTTATGCTGAGAATGTTTTTCTTTTCAAGAAATTTATTTGTGGAGTTTCTAAACTAACCCCATAATAACTTTGAATTGAGTATAGTACAATGATGAGTACTTACACTTTTTAGTTCGAATCGCATCATCATATCGCTATCTCCATTAAAAATGCCAAACATAGCATTCAATAAATGTTTGATGCGTTCAACAAATATGATGTGATTAAAATTGGGAAAATTTTTATTTTGATTTTTGTGGACAAAATTTCACAAAGAATATGGTAAGTGTGACACAGTAGGAAACTGAAAATTGCACCTCGGTGGACTCGACAACCTTACTCAATGCTATCTGTTCATTTTGGTAAAAATTTAATTTAATTTACTCATTTTTAACGTCTATGGAATTAGCGGCCCAAATTCGGTCTGTATTAATGTGTCTATAATGCTTGACGCCTAGACCACACATTATTTGGATGACTTGTTCCAACCATCCATGAATTAAATAAAAGGATTGTTAGGATTGTTTCCTTATTTAAATTCTCCTAAAATTTTATATTTGAATCTTACAAAGAAAGTAATATGCGTAAATGAATATTTCCTAATATAATTCTAATATTGATCTTCCAATACTTGTGGATTTTTCACTTGTAATTATCAAATTTAAAATTGATTAAATTATGTATCCAACTATTAAAAATGGAAGATAAAAGTTGATACATTTGATGAGACAGTTTTAATGAGTGATTATTAAGTCTAATCGATTTTTGAATTCGATTAAAAAAATTATAATAGTCAAAGAACTAAAATAAAAGTGTAACGTCATTAGAAGTGGATGTTAGGACAAAAATTTACAAATGAAGTGCAATAAAACTCTTACAATTTGAGTAATAAATGTTGAGAGAACTCAACTCAAACAAAAATTGACTTGGGAAATAATTAATGTAGAATGTTTGCACCTAAGAGCATCACTAATTCACTATTAGTTTAAAAAGTGAGAATTTTTGCAAGTTTTTTTTTTCAAGTGGAAAAGAGATGAGAGAGGGGTGGGGTTTTCTGCAAGAGAAGTTTTGGACATAGTTATTGAGAGTTTAAAGAAAAAGGAGAAAAAAAAAAGGTGTTTGCATTCACGAAACATGCACGCCCACTGGGTGTGTTTAGAGGGTGGACATTTCGGTTTGGTTCAATTTTTTCGATTTTAAAAAAATGAAACTATTTGATTCAATTTGAGAACTCGAACATTCTCTATGTCTCTTGCACACATAATTATTTATTTATTTTCACTAATAAATTAAATTTTAAAATCTAAATAATAAATCAGCAATGCATATTTCACAATTCTCAATATAAAATAAGTCCAAATCGAACCTATCCCTTCACATGCGTCAAGCATCTGACAACAACTTTGCATATTCGGCGACTATCTGAGAAAAATTAAGAACAAAGAAAAATTGTAAAAATTTGGGGGGAATTGGGGATTATATATATATATAGATCAATTTTCAGTTCGATTTATAAAATATATAAGAATTCAATTTTTAATAATAAACTAAAATCAAACCAAAATACCATCCCTAGATATAGGTCGGTTGATAATAACTTCTCTCTTTCTCCCCCTTTGTTGGCTATGTTTTTTCTTAACAAAACTTCAAAGAAAAACAAACATCTTCAAAGGAGTTTAATGGGTGATGTGTGACATGCCACCCACAAAACACCTTATCGCCTCCACTGAGACTTAAACTCATGAATTCCCATTTGGGAGAACCACTACTCTACCATCTGAGCACAAAGTGCTTAGCAAATCCATAAATATTTAGTTGACTTATGTTTTTTTTTTCTTTTTGGTAAAAGGGAGGAGCCCCGAGGCCCCAGAAAGCTAACGAAGACTACTAATAGCTAAACTCAAGGCATCATGACGAAGAAGATCTTCAATTCCTTCAGGAGGTTGAGTCAGCATCTTTGTGCTCTATGGAGAACTCTGGCCTAAATTGGTCAGGAAGTCTGCACTTTTATTGCCTTTTCGAAAAACATGGTTGATCTTGAAAACCTGGAATTATTCCATAAGGAACTTGCAATCGGTGATTAAAATATTCGTATCCATGACCGAGTCTGTGCCATTGGTAAGGACCTGCTGAACCATAGCCTTGGAGTCGGTTTACGCCATGACTTATGTTTGTGATAGGAAAACAATGTTTTGTGCATACATAAAATATTAAAAAAAAAGTATTATAAATACACTCTGTAAATATTCTTATAAACACTCTTACTTTTCACCACTCAAAACTGCTATTCCTTACCACATAAAATCTTAGTTGACCAACTCAAACTAAGAATACTTATAAGTCGCCGCTCTCACTAAGAATGAGATGTGAAAGGGAATTGAAGCTATTGCAGCTTGGGGGGCCTTAAGCTAGATCAAGGATAATGGGTGGCAACCTGTTATTCTTGAGACTGATGTTCAGGTGGTTCAGAAAGCCATTGAAAAGGGAGGGGATCTTTTGCCTTTCGGAGCTCTTATTCATGATATTCGTGTTTTTTTGCATCAATTACCTTATGTTTCTTTTGTTTTTATTAATCGTGATAGTAATGTATTAGCCTATGTCCCGGCTAAAAAAGCTTTTATGTTTTTCGGGGGAAGGAAGGGTTGATTGTTCTTATTCAATCCCTGCTTTTCTTTCTGGTTTTATGTGTAATTCTGGCAGTTGATTAATATAAGTCTTTTTTATTTTTAAAAAAAAAAAAAAAAAAGAATGAGATGTGAAAAGTAGCTCACTAAAAGTGAAACGTAAAACCTTAAATACTTCGTTCTCAAAAAAAAAAAAAAAAGTGAAACTTAAAAACTTATATTTATATAGTGAAAGTTCTAACTAAATTTACAAGGGTTACATTTAACATCCTTATGTACACTTATATGCTATGAATACTCTAATGCTTACAATAGGGTCTTATGCGCCCATGCTATAATGTTAAATCTCTTTTGTGGTCACAAATCATTGATTTCGGTTTTGGGACCCCATGAAAACGACCATCTCCCGCCATACCCGCTCCAACCCGATTTAACTTCCAACTTTTAAATTTTACGTCCTTCGTTTTTTGAATAATCACACAAATTGCCCAAGAGATGCAAGACATTGATATATGCCTATCCATGTGTAATTTGAACGGTTATGGTTCCATCCTTTAATGCTTTATTGCTTTACTCATCAAACAAACATGTATACTCAGTACTTAGGTATATCAATCCTTTGTCAAAGACCTTGTGGTCTAGTGGCACCCGGTGTTTCAGTTTACACTCTCACGGGTCTTAATCTGTGAGACGGGACGAATCTTTGTATGTCGATTAATTCTGGCCCTGTTTGGTAAATAATTAGTCTATCATCCAATTTTGGCCTATTTGACCTTTATTAGTTGTTTGACTTGGTTAAAAAATCAATATAAGTATTTGCTTAAGCTTTTTGTAACTTCAAAATACTATATTTCAAAAGGCTACTCAAAGCAATCTTTTCAATTAGCCATTTGAGAAAATAAATTATATCAAACAGCTATCAGCTAACAACTAATTTACCAAACACTTTTCTACAATCAAATAATATTATCAATTAATTATACTCTCTAACTCAATCAGCTAACAGCATCAGCTAACATTCATTTACCAAACAGGGTCTCTATTATAAGTTAATAAAGTGTTTATGAAATAATCGAATATATATACTGGTTCAAATGCAGATAGGACTTCTCGTGTGGCCGGTGCAGATTGCACCATTAGGTATATATAAATGCACCAGAATGAAATGCACATATGCACCACACCTAATGATGCATTTCAGAACACTTTGTGATGCATCTATACGTACCTAATGGTGAGTGACTGCACGGCAGTACAGGAAGACACTTTAGAAATCAGTTTTAGTAAGATAATGTAATATGAATATCTTCCAAAAAAAAAAAAAAAAAAGATAATGTAATATGAATATATACAAATGTCATTACTGTAATTTATAAAATATATTTCCTATTTCTAACAATGCTAATGATGCACTTAGTAAAAAATTTTCATAATTTTCTTCTTTTTTTTATTTTTTATTTTTTATTTTTTTAGACTAGAGTAATGAGGAAACTCTTATATTTATATAATTTTCACATAAGAGAAATGGAGTATATAATCAAGGAAAATAACAAAATCCACGTATGTTAATACAACTAGACCATAAATTATCTAAATGAATACATCCGTTACATGGAACAAAAATGAAAAAAAAAATCTATTTAATTCCCTTAGCAAAACTTACGAACAATAATTTAGAATTAATTCCGAGTTATTTATGACTAACTAATTTAAATAAATTTAAAGCAATTGTAGAAACTATAAATATATTCTTAAATATTTTCTAAACATGTAAGATATTGATTAATTAATTTATAGCAACAATTGCTTGATTTAATGAATGCTTGCTTTCAAGAATCAAGCAAATCGCACACTTTCCAAGTATAAAAAAGTTAAGGTGGGTGGAAATGTATTAAAGAAAAAGTTGAAGGGTTTATAAATAAAATTGACATAGTATGACACCTCAGCAATTGAACCGGCAGTTATCAGCCACGAAAAACACTTGAAGGGTCTGTAAATAATTTTGACAAATTTGACAGCTCAGCTATTTAACCGACACTTGTTAGCCACTAAAATCACTATACACATTTCAAAGCCTTTACGTAACTGTAACGGAAAATGCTAACTTCTCCTAAATTTATTACTCACAACAAAAATTACTGCATGGTAATTTTTAATAAGTTTTTTTTTTTTTAAATCAAATGTCAAAATATCAACATATTAAAACTTGTCAAAAAGCCTTATGGTCAAGCGGCATAACTGTAGCCCTTCTAAGTGAGAGGTCACAAGTTTGATCCCCAGTGGGGTACCATTACCATGATTTACATTTTTTCAGAGCAGGGAACAGAATATGTAATTGGTTTCACTTGTATATGATTAATAAGTATTTTTTCCATAGTGAGTTGCTGTTTCCATTTGGTTATTTCTTCCTCGTTGTTGATACCGGCAAGACCCAACCAGATGATGTCTGCTGGTTGGTAGTGAGAGGACTCTTAGTACCTGCATACCCAAAAGAGGGCGCTGGTTAAAAAACAATAATTTTTTTTCTTGCTTTCCCTTAGCAGCGGGAAAGGAGTCTATCTATCTACCTAGCTTTGGTAGATTTCCCCGAGTGATAAGAGAATCTCGCAATCACTACAAGAAAGCTGGTGTACACCGGATAAACTTCGTCTTATGACCCTAACTAGCAAGAATCTCGAATTTGTAACCTTGCGATTAAGAAATATATTCCCTTTTGATGCTTGTAAGTTGTAACTACTAAGAGGTGAAATAAGAAGAGGCATAACATGTTTTTAATTTTTTTTTTGTTTCAAATGACGCTTAGTTTTTGTGATAGAATAAAAAGGGAAGTATTACAATTTACAAATATATATCCACTTTTTTTTTTGAGAATATATCCACTTTTATTAGATCCAACATATCTCAAGGATCAAGATTCGTGAGAAAGTCTCACAAAAGATTTATCTCTTAAAACATTTTATTTATTTTCTTAAAACCCTTGCTATTCATTTTTTATATTTTTGGGATATAATGTGTATACAACTTAAAACTAATAATTATAAGAAATTATTAGAATAAAAGAAATTAGTAAGGCATGTAAAATAGAATAGGGGAAGTATCAAATTTGATGTTCGATTATTTCGAGTTTAACTATTGTGATTTATCTTTTTTTTTTTAAAGTCACAATTTAACTCTTATCTATATTTTCTCAAAAAAAGCGACAACTTGAATAGTTGTAATAGTTGTAAAAATTTATTATGTTTACTATCATACAATTGCATTAAAGAAAAAATGAACATTTTGCTCGTATGAGCTACTCAGTTGATTATAAGGGGAAAGTTTGAAAAAAAAAAGATCAGAGAACGAGTCTTATTAAACTTTACAGTAAGATAATTTACATTGTCGGGACAAAAATTCAACCTTTAAGGGAAGAAGAAAAAAAAAAAAAACAAAAGTAAAAATGAATCTAGCGTTACTCTTTATAAAATTCTTTCAATACGACAGGACGTTACAGAAAAAAAAAAAAAAAGTTTTTTTTTTTTTACTTGAATCACATATTTCGATAGAAAAACACTTTCAAACTTCCATAAAGCTTTTCTCACATATTTCATTTTGGTTTAGGCCCACCACTGCTACTCTTTAAACCCCACGCCACCTTAGTTTTCTCTGTACACTCTGTAATCACCCGCCAAAACTTCCCTCTGTGCTAATCTCCGGCGACGATTTTCCATGGATGATTACGGTAACTCCCTGCATTGGAGACGTTCAGTCGTTGATTCGCCGTTGAGCGGCAAAGAATCGCCGGTATTCGGTCTAGCGGCGGCGCGCCCCGGTGAAGACTTTCAATTTGCAGCTGATAATTCATTCGGCTGTTCGTTTTCGTCTCCGCTTGATTGGAACGATGAACAGGTATTCTGCTATTCCCTGTTTGCTTCGCTTTTGTTCGCTCTCCGTGAAGATCAAGGAACAACGGCAGAGCAGAGGCTCTTTAATTTGATTGTTGTAGTTTATCTTTTTTTTTTTTAATTTTTTAAATCGCTCAATTCCTTAGTCTTGTTTCGGACAAAAATCTGAATTGGATCGAAATTACGGATTATTGATTAGTCATGTTTATTGCGAGTTAATCTGATGAGGAGCAAGATGATCAGTTTGTTGCTATGGATTCTGTTTGAAATCACTACTAGAGTTTTGAATTGAGGTGTGTATCAGAAGATATTTGGGAGTTAAGCAATTGACTGTTTTTTTTTTTTTTTTTTTTTGGATCAGTTAAGAGATTTAATGGAGGGTGACAATGGTGATAGTGGGGATCATGTTGTTCCATATCCGTTTCAAAGTGAGAGAAATGTTCCATCTGCAGAGGGAGAAGTCATCATAAATCAAAATGATGCAAAAGCTTCAAATCTCAAACCTGCTGACAGGAAGAAAACATTTGATTTACATAACACTAAGCATGCTGCAAATGAAGCTCTTCCTGCATCCGCGTTCATGGACTCATGGCCCGATCTTTACATGTCAAAAACCGACCAGGATTTATCGTCTGCTTTAGAATCTGACAATGCAGCAGGAACTCTTGGTTTGTACCTCTATTTTCTGCAAATGAGATGGGATATTATATATAAACAAATTTCTGAAGTTTGTTTTACATTCACTTTGGCAGATGGAACAGGTGAACTGGACTCTGATTCGGGGTTTTTCCAGAAGCGGGATGGGAACGCATCTAATATGGAAATTCTTGATGATCTTGATATGATCCTTAGGTAATGTAAAACATTGCGTATAAAGCATTCATACTATTTTGTGGTTAATGTTACATTGGCCTACTTTGTGCGATGCTCTCTCCATTTGATCATACATCCTCACGAGTGATGTTTTGCAGCAATTATAATCCAGATTTTTGCCAGACAAGCCTTCCGAGTACTCAGCTATTACACAACCAGCTTTCGACCAGAGGCTGTGAAAACATGAATGATTTCATCACACCAAATATTTCTTCACAGGCATTTCCTGAACCCTTTATAAAGGAAAAGGTACAAAATTATGCATAATAGAGTTTCAAGCTTTTAGGTTTACAAAATGAGTAATTGTGTATGCTTTTCTTTTTAGTCATTCAAACATTTTTAAAGTTTTATCAAAGACATGATATTCTTTGTATGCTGGCTTTGATTCTTCAACAGATAGCTTTGGAGAGTGGCGGGAAAGCACCAGCATTCAGTATGGAGCTTGATACTGGTTTTGCTGCAATGCCTGATTCATCCTTGGACGAAGTATTCTTGGAAGCTCATTCTAAATCAAAAGAAGATCACGAAGCTAATCAGTTGCAGGATTTATTCAGATACCAGCCAATTTCCTTTGATAAACTTAACAGTCACTATATATCAATGAACCAACCTTGTCCATCTGTCGCCTTTCCTCAACCAGTGCAGTCTCGCTATAATTCCAAGTCTACCCCATATCCATCTGTTGTCCATCCTCAGCCAATGCAGCTTCACTACAATACTGGGTCTATGCCATATCCAGGTTCTGAGTTGGCTTCTTCTGTATCCATGGACTTTGCTAGCCAGTATAGCATGCCTGGTTTGTCACAGTTCCGTGATAAACAAGTTTACCAACAATCAGTCCCTTGCAGCAGTTATGTCTCTGCTCCTTACCGTTCAAATGCTATAAAGATGTCATCAGGTAGACCCATAGAAAGTTTGGCAATGACCCCAATGACGAGAGTTGAAAATTTAAGGAAACAGCAACAGATGAGACCAATGGTCGCAATCCAGAAGCTGCAAACCACAGACCATTCTGTGGTGGCACATGGGAATTTCTTTGTCGAAGGAAAGTCACAATTAGAACGGAATGATTCTAATATTGCTAGAATGGCAGTTGATGATCATCCAGTGAAGGACCCAATACTTTATCAGCTTCTGGAAATCATCCAAAAGGTTTGTACTGTGTTAGATATTGTGAGTTTTTCTGGTCTAAGCATTCATTACTTAACAAATGATGTTTCTTCTTCAGTTGGATACCCGCGTGAAAGTCAATATTCGAGACAGCTTCTTTCGACTTGCTCAGAATGCCGAACAGAGGCAGTATGCTAACAACACAAGCGGCATGAACACGGACAGCAACGCATCAATTGTCAACAAGGAAGACATCAACAATAAAGTGGAGACTGAAACAAATCTAATAGACCGTGGTGTTGCTCATTTGCTGTTTCATCAACAGTTATCTGAAGAGTTCTATTATGAAGGCAACCCATCTAGTTCATTGAGCTTTGCCAGGTAAGGCGTACCCCAGAGCTATGAAATCTCTCCCCCTTGTAGCTTCCTCTGTGAAAAGGCAAGAACCCAAGAATGGCCTGTGCTTAGAGACTTCCAATATGCATCAGACAATGAAACTGCAGATGGTGGAGTATTGGGATTGAATCCTCTTGATGAAGCTATCATATTTCCCAGTTTATCCAAATACGGTAACTGGCTTCTCTTCATTGCTGACAGATTTCTGTAGTAATGAAAAGCTCCTCTTACATCGCCAACCGACTAGACAACACTCATGCATGATCATAGAAGAAAAAGACGAAATGAGCAGACTCATTAAGTACAAAGCAACTATTAGGCTATTTTAAACCATCAATAAGCTGTCTTGACAATTACAGAGAGTCATTTTGGACAGTCTTCATACATATGTATTTCCCATTTAAATTTGTTGTTGTCAGGAAGGGACAATAACAGGTTTTCTCTATGAAAATGATGATAAGAGTTTACTGTTGTAACCACAGAAGATGGCGTCATCACACAACACAACGATAAGTGACAGCTGAACCAGTTGGAGGGACTTGGTGAGTAAACATCACCACCTGACCCTTCTTAAGCCCAGAGTACCTTGCAATTGCATCAGTTTGATACATCCTAGGCATCTGAACATAACATAGAAACCACGCTTCAGAACTATATACCAGTAATAGAGAGAGAGAGAGAGGGATTATTGTAAGCATCACTTGGTATGAGCTAAAACCTGATTCTCTTCAATGTTGTATGCCTTCAGGAGCTTTGTCTTCTCCTCAGCAGTCAATATCTCATGCTCTGGCTGCGCGATGTGCTTCGTGACATTGATCAGCAAGTCAGTAATCTAAACAAACAGGATAGTTGATCAGAAAACAGATATGAAGGAGCAGTGTAGTGAAGATTAGTATCAACCCTCCTTAATCTCTTGTAGACCAACCCAATCATTTATTGTACATAGTATAGCAATGGGTCAAACTTTCAAAGGTTGGTCAGTGCACACAATCCTTGTCTATAATTTGGCTTCTTAAAGTCATATTAGTCATACCTAATGTTCAACTTCAGTCAAACACAGTTTTCATTTGTTTGTACATAGGCGTTTTAAGTCCAATTTTATATGAAGCATTACCATCTTTGTCTATAAGCACATCCACAACCCTTCTCATTTTGTGAGATCAATTCATTTAGGCCCTTAACACCACTGAATAATCTCTTCCCTTATTTTCTCTCCATCCTTCTATCTTTTTCTCTCCATTTTGTGCCCTACATTCCCCTCGTCATCTATTACTTTATTCACTTATATAATTATAATTTCAAATTTCGATTTTAAATCTAAATAAGTTTAAAATAAATACATATATAACTTTCGAATGAAAAATAAATAAATTTTTAATTATTTAATTGACACAAATAAATCACATTAAATTCAATTTTGAAATACATTAAATTCAAATACGAACATAATATTTGAAAACATAAATAAATTTTAAAAAAATGCATGAAATTCACTGGGATTTTTTTGAACATTTGAATTTTCTTCTTTATTCGAAGACATATTGAGATGAAATAGAAATGTATGAGAAATTTTGAGAGCAAATAGAACTGCTGAGAAAATTTGAGAATTAGAGTATATATAGAGATAAATATTTAAAAAAAAAAAAAAAACAAATCTTCAACGGTCGAGTGACCTTTGAGGAGGAAATAATTTTAATTTATTCATTTTTTCCTCCACAATGGTCATATGACGGTTAAGTAGAGAGTTAATTTTATTTTTTTTTTAAGATAAAGGTGGGAGACAACTGTCCCTTACTCAAATCCTTACTCAAATGGAGTGTGCATGTATATCAGTAGTGTGTGCGTGCTTGCACGCGTTACATGCCTATGACATTTATTTTTCAGAGAATAAATATTCTCTCCCCCAACCCTTTTCCCTCTTTCTTCCACATTGGAGATGCCCTAAATGGCATAGAACAAAGTCGCGCAATTAATATAGGTAATAAAAGAGGTTAATTATTTTGAAATTTTAAGAATGACTCCGTATAATTTAGATTCAATTCAGAGTTACGTACTTACGTGTGTGAATCTCGATACAAATATACATTTTATTAAAATTTTATTCCTATGAGTAGCAGCTCACTTACTTGAAAGGTCTCAACTTTGACAGGATACTCATCCACAACCTTCTTAGCATAGAAATTCATCTTGCTTTGCAAGACCAAGACCACCTTTTCCAAGCTCTCTTTGTTCACAATTTGAAGCAAAATACCAAGAATAACTTTCTTCCGGATCTCCTCTGTTCCACAAAAAATAACCAATATCTACAAGAAAACAGACCAATTCAAGATGGAGATTTAATTTATAGCACAATCACACAAAAACAAAAAATAATTGCATTTAAATTTTCAAAAACTTGCAGATATAGTGATAGATAATTGGACAAGGTATTGAATTCAACTCGGCCGGTGTGTCTAACCCATCAAAACAGTCAAACAACGGTAAGGAGCAGAATGCAGGTGGAACGGCTACAAGAGCCCACGCATTAAGAACACGGCCTCTTAAAATATACGAGTTATGGATAACAGGGTCACTTCTTAGGAGGCTTGTAACCGTTACAAGCCTATAGTATAAAGGTCTAACCCATGTAGCAAGGGGATACACTTTGTTTCTTGTACACAAACCATAAGAGTACAATTGTCTCTGCTTACTACATAAAATATATCTGTAAAAAATATCCTATTTTCATTTTTATTTCCTTTTTTTTTTTCTACAAATTTCCAAAATTTGCCGGTAGTTGAACATGCCCTAAGATTTTTACACCAAAACAACACACAAAATCAGAGAATTAGACTCTCAAATCGCAACTAAGATATATATAAAGAGTGATATACATATACATATACATTCTGGTGGGACACGAAGGAGGCTGTGTACGTACCTTTTTAGTTGGGGAAGTTGTGCGATGAGTGGAGAAACGGAGGCGATCAGGTGCCGGCCGGTCGCCAAAGGAGGAGCGGAAGTCGGAGAGGGAGCGACAGAGCTCGGAGTCGGGAACAGCGTAGCCTCGGTCCCTGAGCATTTCAAGCAATGTGCGGCGGGCAAGGAAGTAGCGATGGCTCTCCACCGAACCCCTGTCGATGAAGCTGGTTATGCAGCTTCCTCCATAAATGTTATCGGCCGGCGCCGATTTCGTCTCCATTTTGTCTCTGTGTGGATGGTGGTGTGAGAGAGCTGGGTTGGGTAAATGCGTTAAGTATGGAGTGCAGGGACTGTACGGATAGAGTATGGAGGAGAATCAACGTTGATTTGGCAAAGACAAAAGTATTCCGTATAAAGCAACCTCTTTCGCCTGACTCATCATTTTTAATGGAGAAAATTATTTTTATTATTTCTTTTTTTTTTTATTTAAACTTAGGTGATACTAAATTTTTCGGATTAATCCTAAACCATAGGACCTCGTCCCTAGAGTCTCTGTAAAGTTAAATCGCGAGTCGTCTGATCAATGCACCTGTCAAATCTTAGTCTCTATGTGCGCACAAAGGATCCAATCTAGACTTTCAAACCATAGGACCTCGTCCCTAGAGTCTCTGTAAAGTTAAATCGCGAGTCGTCTAATCAATGCACCTGTCAAATCTTAGTCTCTATGTGCGCACAAAAGATCCAATCTAGACTTTCTAGCATCCTCTGGACCTTTTTCGTGCATTTTTCTCATACATGCTTCCAGTGAGATTCGACTCCTACACTGCGGCCTTCAGTCATGGCCTTTTAAGTCAACCTACATTAAATTTTTTATTTTTATTTGTTTAATAACCCAA
The DNA here is from genome assembly GCF_003576645.1 of Ipomoea triloba. NCBI lineage: Eukaryota > Viridiplantae > Streptophyta > Magnoliopsida > Solanales > Convolvulaceae > Ipomoea > Ipomoea triloba. The sequence continues at coordinate 11,784,894 of NC_044924.1, read as the reverse complement.
GTCTCTTAAATTGATCATTTTGTGATGTAATTTTCAATTGATCTACTCCGGATTTTGAATGTGTAATTTGATATATTATACGCACAAAATGAAAATGAGGGAATAAGAGTGGATGTGAGTTTGCACCCGTATATATACAATTTATTTATTTGGGTAAATTTTGAATTGTATAACATAGAGACTTTAATCTTATATGATATTTATGTTATATTTTTCCACCGAATAAAAATCAACTTAACCTTTATAAATTAATCAGTTTCATCAGTCATGTACAGAGACAATTAATATGAAAATTTTTATTTCTAACAAATGTGGACAAATGTATTTGCCATAAAGAGGTGAAGGTTATCTATGGTTTTCTATTATACAACTGTACCAATCAAATTTCTTTGAAAAAATAGTCAAATTGACCTCTAAATCAACCAGATAATGCAACATTACATCTTTCGCTATCAACATTGCATGTTGCAAATCAATTGCATGTTCATGGCCTAATGTTTTTTTTTTTTTTGAGAGCAAAAACCACGAGATATATTATGGTAGCGAAATGAAGTTAATGAATGAGCTAGCATATTAGCAGAACGTGGAATTAAAAGAACTGAACAATCCTCAAACTCTAACATTAGGTTCCTACATTCGCGAATATAAATGCAAACATAGGACCTATCAACAACCGATGTAGTGTTCAGATCATGCGAAGGGACCCCATAATCCTTGAGTCAAGACAGAGCCTCCTTGCTTGCGAGAGTTTCGGCCATCATAGGACTAGTACACCTCATCAATAGTCCATTAATAGCTGCTACAAAATCCCCTGCCAAAGTTAAGATGATTGCACCATAAGAGGCCTTGCCCGTACGTACATGAATCAAACCATGTGTCTACGTACATGAATCAAACCATGAATCAGTTTAACCAATCATGTATAGAGAGAATTAATATGAAAAGTTTTACTGAAAATCACACTTTTCGTCCTTTGAATTATAAAGTAATTGTAAAATTCGTACCTAAATGAATTTGTGAGATCACACACTTAGAACATCACTCAAAATCATACAGAGAAAAGAGGATGTGAGAGAAAGCAATAGGAACAGAAAAATGCAGAAACTCTAGAGGATTTTCCATCTTATTAATCAATGTCTCATATATACATATATACAAATATAACTATTACAGATTATAGAGTTTATTAACTTGATTTATTGATGTAAACTTGAGCAGCTATAAATAGTGTACAGATGAGAAAAGATAGCAATGAGTTATAACAACTAGTCTAACACATACAACTATTCAACAGGAGCTAAACTAGAACAAATACACAGATGGAATATGTCAGCCGCATATGTCCTTAATACAGATTGTGGGGATAATGGCTGTAACCCCTCGGTTTTTCCGACAAAGTTAAGATTCGAGAATATCGATATAATTTTTTTTTAAGCTATGACATTTAAGAGAAGGCTTCTCGGTGCTCGAAAGAATTTTTTTTTTTAAAGATTAGTTATCGATAAGCTGCGAACTATGTACCGGTCACGAACCGAGAAATTTTTAAGGATATAGATTCAGTTCGAATTTTCCTAGCAATTGGATTATTAAGTATCATACGATTAAGCTTGAACTTCTAGTTAGTTCAAGAAAATTTTAAATGGACTATAAGGGGTAAATTGTTATGAACTCTGTACCTATATTTCGCGAGATACCGAAAAATTCTCAATTTTGGTGATTTGCGACGGGATTATTTTTAGGATAATTTTGGTATTAGAATTTTCCCGAATTAAGTTATAATCCTCCGAACTTTCATCTGATTTAACCATAAACTGGCCACTTAAGTTGTGATCTTCTTAAGGACTCCATGGGGTGTTGACAAGTGGCAAGGCAAATCTAAGACTAAGATTGGGCATTAAATGTGACATTTATGAGGTATGGCCTAGTTGCACTTGTTACTTGATCTTCAAGAACTAAATCTACACTAAGCACATGATCATCTCTCTCACTCTTCCACTCTCACTTTAGAAAAACACACTTAGGGAAGGAAGAAGGGAAATTATCTTAGTCTTCTATTGTGACCCAAGAACACCCTAGGCAATTCCTCAAATCCAAGAACTCTACTCTAGGTAAGAACTTCGGTTTTTGTTCGGTTATATCCCTTTTTAAGACTTAAGCTTGAATTTAAGTGTTAATGTTTAGTGCATGAAAAATATTGTTATTGTGGTGATGTTTTTAGGGACTTTGAATTCAAGGAAAAGATCTAACGCTTCTTGGGTTAAGAATCTTCTATTGAGGTAATGAATCCCTTAAGTTGGTTCAATCACTTGGAGGTGAACAAATGCTAGTAAATTATATGACTAGGAATTTTTACGTGAAATTATGTGTTAAGTTGTGGATCTACAAGTTAGCCTAAGAAACTACACTTTGGATTTTTGGTAATTTTTGTATACATGTTCATAGCTAATTTATGCATGTATATGTTGAATTTATGCCCATATAGGCTTATACTTGTGAAAATAGTGAAAAGAAATCAGGATAGATTCTGGCAGTAACTTCCGAGATTTATTGGGAAAAATTGGTAAGGTATTTTGATCCTATTTTTTTTAGGCATGTAGTCCTATAAGTGTAGAACCCGCATATAAAATTTCATAATGATCGGAGTAGTATAAGTATGGTTTTCGAATTTTTTTCCAAAACTGGTCCAGAGAGAAAAATATTCTGGACAGCACACTACCAAGGGCAAAAATGGAATTTTCTGTGTTTATTCGCAGATCAAAATGACCAAAACTTTTTATGGACATCAAGTACTATAAGTTGGGGTTCTACCATAAAAATTTCAAGTGAAAAAGAGTTCGGGAACTATTTTTACCGGCTCAATCTTTCGGACTGCGCCAACTGAAATTTCGGGCAGATTTGACGCGGACTCGTTTTCGACATGTTTTTGACCCGGTNTACATGTTCATAGCTAATTTATGCATGTATATGTTGAATTTATGCCCATATAGGCTTATACTTGTGAAAATAGTGAAAAGAAATCAGGATAGATTCTGGCAGTAACTTCCGAGATTTATTGGGAAAAATTGGTAAGGTATTTTGATCCTATTTTTTTTAGGCATGTAGTCCTATAAGTGTAGAACCCGCATATAAAATTTCATAATGATCGGAGTAGTATAAGTATGGTTTTCGAATTTTTTTCCAAAACTGGTCCAGAGAGAAAAATATTCTGGACAGCACACTACCAAGGGCAAAAATGGAATTTTCTGTGTTTATTCGCAGATCAAAATGACCAAAACTTTTTATGGACATCAAGTACTATAAGTTGGGGTTCTACCATAAAAATTTCAAGTGAAAAAGAGTTCGGGAACTATTTTTACCGGCTCAATCTTTCGGACTGCGCCAACTGAAATTTCGGGCAGATTTGACGCGGACTCGTTTTCGACATGTTTTTGACCCCCTGACTCTCATTTTTAATGGAGAAAATTATTTTTTATTATTTCTTTTTTTTTTTTATTTAAACTTAGGTGATACTAAATTTTTCGATTAATCCTAAACCATAGGACCTCGTCCCTAGAGTCTCTGTAAAGTTAAATCGCGAGTCGTCTGATCAATGCACCTGTCAAATCTTAGTCTCTATGTGCGCACAAAGGATCCAATCTAGACTTTCAAACCCATAGGCCTCGTCCCTAGAGTCTCTGTAAAGTTAAAATCGCGAGTCGTCTAATCAATGCACCTGTCAAATCTTAGTCTCTATGTGCGCACAAAAAGATCCAATCTAGACTTTCTAGCATCCTCTGGACCTTTTTCGTGCATTTTTCTCATACATGCTTCCAGTGAGATTCGACTCCTACACTGCGGCCTTCAGTCATGGCCTTTTAAGTCAACCTACATTAAATTTTTTTATTTTTATTTGTTTAATAACCCAAGTCTCTTAAATTGATCATTTTGTGATGTAATTTTCAATTGATCTACTCCGGATTTTGAATGTGTAATTTGATATATTATACGCACAAAATGAAATGGGGAATAAGAGTGGATGTGAGTTTGCACCCGTATATATACAATTTATTTATTTGGGTAAATTTTGAATTGTATAACATAGAGACTTAATCTTATATGATATTTATGTTATATTTTTCCACCGAATAAAAATCAACTTAACCTTTATAAATTAATCAGTTTCATCAGTCATGTACAGAGACAATTAATATGAAAATTTTTATTTCTAACAAATGTGGACAAATGATTTGCCATAAAGAGGTGAAGGTTATCTATGGTTTTCTATTAATACAACTGTACCAATCAAATTTCTTTGAAAAAATAGTCAAATTGACCTCTAAATCAACCAGATAATGCAACATTACATCTTTCGCTATCAACATTGCATGTTGCAAATCAATTGCATGTTCATGGCCTAATGTTTTTTTTTTTTTGAGAGCAAAAACCACGAGATATATTATGGTAGCGAAATGAAGTTAATGAATGAGCTAGCATATTAGCAGAACGTGGAATTAAAAGAACTGAACAATCCTCAAACTCTAACATTAGGTTCCTACATTCGCGAATATAAATGCAAACATAGGACCTATCAACAACCGATGTAGTGTTCAGATCATGCGAAGGGACCCCATAATCCTTGAGTCAAGACAGAGCCTCCTTGCTTGCGAGAGTTTCGGCCATCATAGGACTAGTACACCTCATCAATAGTCCATTAATAGCTGCTACAAAATCCCCTGCCAAAGTTAAGATGATTGCACCATAAGAGGCCTTGCCCGTACGTACATGATCAAACCATGTGTCTACGTACATGAATCAAACCATGAATCAGTTTAACCAATCATGTATAGAGAGAATTAATATGAAAAGTTTTACTGAAAATCACACTTTTCGTCCTTTGAATTATAAAGTAATTGTAAAATTCGTACCTAAATGAATTTGTGAGATCACACACTTAGAACATCACTCAAAATCATACAGAGAAAAGAGGATGTGAGAGAAAGCAATAGGAACAGAAAATGCAGAAACTCTAGAGGATTTTCCATCTTATTAATCAATGTCTCATATATACATATATACAAATATAACTATTACAGATTATAGAGTTTATTAACTTGATTTATTGATGTAAACTTGAGCAGCTATAAATAGTGTACAGATGAGAAAGATAGCAATGAGTTATAACAACTAGTCTAACACATACAACTATTCAACAGGAGCTAAACTAGAACAAATACACAGATGGAATATGTCAGCCGCATATGTCTTATACAGATTGTGGGGATAATGGCTGTAACCCCTCGGTTTTTCCGACAAAGTTAAGATTCGAGAATATCGATATAATTTTTTTTAAGCTATGACATTTAAGAGAAGGCTTCTCGGTGCTCGAAAGAATTTTTTTTAAAGATTAGTTATCGATAAGCTGCGAACTACGTACCGGTCACGAACCGAGAAATTTTTAAGGATATAGATTCAGTTCGAATTTTCCTAGAATTGGATTATTAAGTATCATACGATTAAGCCTGAACTTCTAGTTAGTTCAAGAAAATTTTAAATGGACTGTAAGGGGTAAATTGTTACGAACTCTGTACCTATATTTCGCGAGATACCGAAAAATTCCCAATTTTGGTGATTTGCGACGGGATTATTTTTAGGATAATTTTGGTATTAGAATTTTCCCGAATTAAGTTATAATCCTCCGAGCTTTCATCTGATTTAACCATAAACTGGCCAATTAAGTTGTGATCTTCTTAAGGACTCCATGGGTGTTGACAAGTGGCAACAAATCTAGCTAAGATTGGGCATTAATGCATTATGAGGTATGGAGTTGCACTTGTTACTTGATCTTCAAGAACAAATCTACACTAACACATGATCATCTCTCTCACTCTCCACTCCATTTTCGAAAAACACACTTAGGAAGAAGAAGGAAATTATCTTAGTCTTCCATTGTGATCAAGAGGCATTCTTCAACTCCAAGAACTCTACTCTAGGTAAGAACTTCGGTTTTTGTTCGGTTAGACTTAAGCTTGAACTTAAGTGTTAATGTTTAGTGCATGAAAATATTGTTATTGTGGTGATTTTTTAGGGACTTTGAATTCAAAGGAAAATCTAGCACTTCTTTTTGAAATCTTCCATCAGGTAAGGAATCCCTTAAGTTGGTTCAATCACTTGAGGTGAACAAATGCTAGTAAATTATATGACTAGGAATTTTTACGTGAAATTATGTGTTAAGTTGTGGATCTACAAGTTGCTAAGAAACTACACTTTGGATTTTTGGTAATTTTTATACATGTTCATAGCTAATTTATGCATGTATATGTTGAATTTATGCCCATATAGGCTTATACTTGTGAAAATAGTGAAAAGAAATCAGGATAGATTCTGGCAGTAACTTCCGAGATTTATTGGGAAAAATTGGTAAGGTATTTTGATCCTATTTTTTTTAGGCATGTAGTTCTATAAGTGTAGAACCCGCATATAAAATTTCATAATGATCGGAGTAGTATAAGTATGGTTTTCGAATTTTTTTCCAAAACTGGTCCAGAGAGAAAAATATTCTGGACAGCACACTGCCAAGGGCAAAAAGGAATTTTCTGTGTTTATTCGTGGATCAAAATGACCAAAACTTTTTATGGACATCAAGTACTATAAGTTGGGGTTCTACCATAAAAATTTCAAGTGAAAAAGAGTTCGGGAACTATTTTTACCGGCTCAATCTTTCGGACTGCGCCAACTGAAATTTCTGGCAGATTTGACGCGGACTCGTTTTCGACTGTTTTTGACCCGGTTTTTCCCCGATGTTTTTAACCCTGAGTGTTGCGATGTTTTGAAAGCCTACGGGCATCCGGGTGAATTTTTGAAGGCCCAAATATTATTTTTGTGCATTATATTTATTAACTTGGAAAGTACTTGTGTTTGAAAATTATTGTGTCTCCTGTACTTGAATTTCCATAACGAGACTAACACTAACCAAAGTGTGTATTTTGGGGAAATATATTTGCAAGTGTGATGGTTATGGAGTCGTGTGATAATAATGAATGGTGAGGGAGTCTGTATGATTAATCTATACTGCAGAGCGAAGTTTCTTCGCTGAGTGAATGGTGAGGGGTCTGTATGATTAATCTATACTGCAGAGCGAAGTCTATTCGCTGAGTGAATGGTGAGATTTTTGTATGATTGATTCATACTGCAGAGCGAAGTCTATTCGCTGAGTGATGTGTGAGATTTTGTATGATTGATTCATACTGCAGAGCGAAGTCTATTCGCTGAGTGGAGTTGTGAGAACTAACTGTCGGGTGTCTCGAACAGTAGTGTGGGTGTTGTGTTTCTCACGTGTGAATTAATGGCTGTGTTATGTGCCGAAGTTACTTATATAATGTGGTATTGCTTGTTGTTAGAATGATTGCAGGTAGACTGCGACTGTTGGGTAACGTTTATCTTACCCTATTTATTATTAATTGTTGTTTTTGAAAACCTTTGTTTACTTTCGAGTGACAATGGATTTCCTTACTTAGCCGTCGCGCTAACTACACTTCATTGTGTCCTTTATTAGATGCAGTCTAGCGTGGGCCCCTATGGCCGATGAGCTCTAAATAGGATGGGAGTCGAGGTTGAAGATTACTCTATCCTAGAATAGACACCCTGGAGGGATTATTTCCATATGTACATATCTGGATATTGATATGGTTATTTGAGGTTGTAAGTTTAGCCTTAGCGTTTAGGTATAGGAAAGATACCTAAGCGTGGCGGTAACACCCAGTTTTCTGCTGGTTAGACGCTTCCGCAATGTATTATATTTTAAGGATTTTGTAATAAATCCAAAATGTGAAAATTGGGGTGTTACAATGGCCATAATAAATATTTATAACACATTATTGTAATTTGTAAGTATATAATTATTTGTTCAAATTTCACTTGAAACTTGAGATCATTGAAAGACCTTGACTGATTAGACTCATTGAGGGTGTTTGGCAAATAACTGTTAGTTGATAGAACAACGAATTGACTTAGCTGATATCATTAGCTGGTTGTGTAGAAAAATATTTGGTAAACTAGCTGTCAGCTGATAGTTGATTACATGCAAAATGACTTTTAAGGGTATGAATGTATTACTCCGTATGTTATTTTAACCTATAATAATAATAATAATAATAATAATAATAATAATAATAAGGAAAAAGTGTCAAATAGGCCACTGAACTTATCGCTTTTGTGCAATTGGGCCATTGAACTTAAAAAGTGTGCAATTCAACCATCAAATAAGCAAAATTTGTGCAATTGAACCATTTTTACAAAAATTTTCTGGTAAAATCCAATTATATTACTAACATATATGTATTAAGAGTGGCATTTTCTTCTACCATACTAGTTGGGAGTCAATATTGAAATGTTTTTAACTCAAATTGAATTAAAAATTTTTGAAAAAATGGTCCAATTGCACAAATTTTCCTTGTTTGATGGTTGAATTGCACACTTTTTAAGTTCAATGGCTTAATTGCACAAAAGCGACAAGTTCAGTGGCCTATTTGACACTTTTTCCTAATAATAATAATAATGGGAAAATTGCATATTTAATTCCTAAGTTATAGGATAATTGTAGAATTCGTACCTGAGTGTTGGTCATGCTCACTTTTCGTCCTTAAGTTATTATTGGCGTTGCACTTTTCCTCATTTCGTGTCCACTTTTCGTCACTGAGTTATACTAAAATTATAAATTTCGTCCCTAATGTTTTATTACTAAAGGGATGAAAAGTGCAACATAATGATAACTTTGGGACGAAAAGTGAGTATGACCAACTCTTAAGGATGAATTCTACAATTACCTTGTAATTTAGGAACGAAAAGTGTAACTTTTGCTAATAATAATAATAATAATTAATAATAATAATAATAATTATTATTATTATTATTATAGAATTTAAATAAACATATGTTCACGGGAGCCCGTGAACACTACTCAATAATCACATGTTCCGTTGTTAATTACATTCACAATACTAGGCAATGGGTTTATGAGCCCCGTCGAAGGGCTCAAGCACCCCGTTGCTTAGTATCGTGAAGAGACAACGAGAATAACGGGATTGAGAGACATGATTGCTGAACTTGTCTACATAATCTTAGTTTAAAATAAAATATTATTTGGCGGTGATTTGGAGAAAATAATTTTTTTACATTTTATACCATTTTTCATTATAGGACAAAAATTGAAAATAACTCCACAAAAAAAGAAAAATTATTTGCATTTTATACAATTTTCCATAATATTACAATCTAATCCTAAATTTTGTTATATTTATAAAATGACCTCAAAGTCAAACCCTAAAGCCCAAGTACACATCACTATAATACTATATCACTCCTCTTTCTCTGCATTGCGAGCCGCCCATCGCCTCCAGATCACAGCGGATTCCGGCATCGCTTAACCTCTTCAGGTTCCTCACGCCCTGTATATATTCATCTCTATATTTGTATGTCGATGTATATATACATCTCAGTGCTAGCTAGGCTTTTGATTAATTTGTGAAAAAGACTTCGTTGATTTATATGAATGTTTACAACATTTGAAACATAGGCTAAGTAGGGAGTATAGGGGAAATGTTTAATCAATTAAGGAAGATAATGTTAGCGCTTTAAGCTCTATTTGCTAAAATTTGATTGATTGCGGCGAGGTTAATTTGCATTAGGTTATGGGGGCATATAAGTTTGTTGGGGGCGAAAGAGGATGCTTCTGCTGAAGGGATGAATAAGAAAATTGGAAGAGACGCCCGTGATTTCTTTTTGTATCTGAAGTCACAATATATTTGTGATCAATGTATCATTAAGGCATGTTGTTTAGTGGGGCAAATTACAGATATGAAATCATTGTGACTTTAGCACATCTTATACTTCATATATATGTAGAATTATAGAATTCATATACACATTGATGTAACACCATTTAGTATGACAGAATTGATATAATTTTAGTTTGCTCTTTGTAATTGAAAATGCATTTTGGCTATGGAAAAATTTAGCCTAATTCTTGTACTGGAATGGTCTTTTGTACACTGCATTCTTTTAAGCATTCAGGCTCTTTAGGTTTGGTGTGATTTGTATTAATGTTGTTTGTTCACTTTGTCATGATATTTGATTACATAATGTGTATTATTACAATTTTTTTTGGTATATGGAGATGTAAACAAAATTTCTAGTCTCTATCCGCCGGACTTGAATAGTTCGAAGCTTGAGCTAAAAAAATAGAGCTCTATCAAGCTTTAGCTGAGCTTTTATATTCTAGCTTGACTTGACTGAATTACTACCCTAAATATCATCTAGGGCTTTATTCACATTGCTTATAAAACTTCCTGCTTTATTAACATTGCCTCTCTCCCCCAAGGCACCAAGCTGTACTTCTGCTCCAAATTGCAGCCGAAGCAACTGCCAGCGCTATGGTATTTATCTTTCCATATGTTTTCCTTCATTCCACGCTCCTCTAAGGTTGTTTCTTTTGTTGATTTGATCCCATGAACTTCTAAAATGTATTGCTCCTAAACTTTCAGGTGAAGTACTCAAGAGAGCCCGACAATCCCACCAAGTGTAAGATCTTACAATATACAGAGTACTCTTTTCGTTATGTTCTGCTTAGTGTTTGTATAATTTATTAGAAGTCTCATTTGTTTTTAATGTATGTTAGTATTCAATTCTCTTGTGTATTTTTCTATTTCTTGTACATTGCAGCCTGCAAAGCCAGGGGCTCAGATCTCAGGGTTCATTTCAAGGTACATTTTTTTTTCTCCTTAAAATGGGATGATTTATTAGTCTGATAATTGTTTTTTAATATTTCTTTTTGTTAAGTTATGATTCATTTTTGTATTTCATTTGTTTGATTCTGTGTTATAATCATTACCTGATGAAAAGCAGATGGTTCAGTAAATGGTGTTCAGTAAATTTGCATTGTTATTGGGTGAGCCTCTTCAGTCCTTTGTGGATTATGACAGATGGTTCAGTAAATGGTGTTACAACTATATATAATTATCATTTTAATTGCTTGTTTCTAATTATAAAACTTAAAGTGACTAGAAGATTTGCTTTGTGCAATTCTCATTTATAGATTTCCAAGAAGGATCTGCCCTCTTAACCAGAATGAACCCTAGATCTTTTATTTTATTAGTCTCAGACTGGCTCAGTTTGGACTCCCATTTCTTGCAAACCCATATTGCCCTTTATTGCTGAATGTGTTTCCTTTGAATCCGTTGCGATGTCTATAATAAGGAAATGATCATATTTTAAAGTATATTATTGTAGGAATTAGGAAAGCAGGGATTGTGTGTATTGGTGTTGTGCTAGTTTTGAGTGCATTTTGCTTGAAAGATTTCTCTGCAAGTAGATATAGAATTGTGTTTCATCTTCTTAGTTGAAAGATTTCAACAATCATCTTCCCCAAATTCTTATACATGCTCAGCTGTTATCCTTTATTGATGATTTTTGTGATTCACTATTGATTTTTGTTTTTTGCTCTTTCCTTTTTGGCATATTATTCTGCCATCCAGTGGATATAGACATTTTGTTTAAACATTCTATGCCCTTTCAGAACACTAGGGAAACCGCTCATGCTATCAGGAAGTTGCCTTTAGACAAGGCTAAAAGGTATTTGGAAGATGTTTTGGTCCACAAGCAAGCCATTCCCTTCACCCGTTTCTGTCGAGGTGTGGGGCGAACTGCACAGGCAAAGAACAGACATCCTAATGGACAAGGACGTTGGCCTGTGAAATCTGCTAGGTTTATTCTTGATTTACTCAAGAATGCTGAAAGCAATGCTGAGGTATAATCAATCATAGACCTCAATGTGTGAAGTGTATTTTTATTACATTTTCTCTGTTAATTTTGTTCTTATTAGTTGATTTTTTCTTTTCCAACTCTTCAGGTGAAAGGATTGGATGTGGATTCACTATTCATTTCCCACATTCAAGTTAACCAAGCACAGAAGCAAAGGCGTCGCACATACCGTGCTCATGGAAGAATTAACCGTATGCCCCATGCCCTACTTTATTCTTCTTATTTGCACGGTACTTGTATCTCAAAATGTTTTATGCTTAACGTATTTGGTTGCAGCTTACATGTCATCCCCCTGCCATATCGAATTGATCTTGTCTGAAAAGGAAGAGCCTGTCAAAAAAGAGGTTAGTTGTCTTCAAGTTGGAGGATCACACTTATTGTAATTTTGTTTTGTGTTGTTGGTTTTTTTTTTTTTTTTTAAATAAATAAATATAATGGAGATTCCCCACAACATCTTAATATATGTTTTTGTTCTACTTTTTTGCAGCCCGAAACCCAGTTAGCAACCAGCAAATCTCGGAAGGCTTAGGTTTGCAGTCATACAATAGAGGATTTGAATCCATTTTGCGCATTCCATCTGAACTAGTTTCTTAGTTTTTTCCTTATGAATGGATTTTATGCATTGCCCTTAATTGCATTTTTGTTTCTATTATCAAGATTCTAGACTGCTGTTATATGACTATGGCCAAAACTTTTTCTATCCTTTTTGGACTTTACATTCTTAACCTTTTATCCACATGTGTTTATTCTCTAAAACACCAACAAACAAAATATTTCCTTCCAATCGGTATGAGAATTGAGAAGCTATATTTGAGTTAGCCGGTAGCATTAGATTCCGGTTCACCTTGCAAGTTAGATCTAGGTAATTAAAATACGCAATTTATATATTCAATAGTCATAATTAAATGTTCACAATTTATATATTGAATGTTTATAATTTTGTAAATTGTGATGAGTCCATTTTGCAAGATGGATTTGAGTCTATAGTATTAACTATTACACAATTTATATCATGGAGTTCATATAGCATTATGGACCATGGATTTAAACAACGAAGTAACACAAAATCACAACACAAGAAGCATAACATAACATAGCATTATGGACCCAATTGTATTGAATAGATAAGGTACATAACTTATACTCGTAAGATATACAATTTTACAACACAAACAAAAAATCATAATACAAAAAATCATAATACAAGATACATATACATGTATATATTTAATTATTTTTCAAATCTGATTTAGGTACATAATTCTTTTATAAGCACAAAATTTCATAACACAAAATACAAAAATTCATAACATAAAACATAATTACGAATTTGTTCTAGGTACATAATTTATACTCATAAGTTACAAAACATAATAATGCAAAACACAAAAAATCATAACACAACACAAACACGTAAATCAGAATCCATAATGCAGTGTGAATTTTGGCCCATGGTATAACGATTGACCCCATAGTGAGGAAAGTTAAGGCCACAACAATTGAGGAAATTATACCGTGCACATAGCAATGTGCACAACGTACGTAAACGACGTCGTTTTGAGCATTGTAAACTAACCGTCCGTTTTTTGGAAAATCATGTTTCCCATTTCGACCGATCTCTGTATTTATGTTAATATTCTGTGTATTTCAGGCAATCATTCTGTGTATTCTAGGCAACCGTTCTGTGTATTCGAGGCAATCGTTCTGTTTATTCATATTAGTAACACATGTTGTGATGTGATTGTGCATTCGAATGTTTAGGAGGATGAATTCTGTGTATTTTGTGTCAATATTCTGTGTATTCGTGTTATTAACACAGGTTGTGATGTGTTTGTGCATTCGAATGTTAGGAGGATGAGTTCTGTGTATTTTGTGTCAATATTCTGTGTATTCTGGGCAAACATTCTGTGTATTCTAGGCAAACGTTCTGTGTATTCTAGATAATGATTATGTGTATTATAGATAATGAATTCACTGGAGTCATTCGCGTCCGCGTCCACTAACATCTGTGCATTTTGTGTCAATATTCTGTGTATTCTGGACAAACATTCTGTGTATTCTAGGCAAACGTTCTGTGTATTCTAGATAATGATTATGTGTATTATAGATAATAAATTCTCTATAGTTATTCGTGTTCGCGTCCACTAACATCGAAACAACGTCGTTTACGTACGTGGTGCACATCGCTATGTGCACCGTGGTGCAGGGTATAACGATTGAACAATTGTCGATTGCAAAAATGTAGGCATAACGGGCTCGGCCCGCATAAGCTTGCAACCCGCAGGCTATGATCTTTTTATATAAAACATTATATGTTATTAATTTTATTCTTATAATATATTTATTGTTATTTTATTTTTCTTATTGTATTTTTTTATTTTTATATTTATTCAGAATCATGATTTTAATTGTTAATTATAATTTCTTTTAAAAAATTTGTTAAAATAAAAAAATAAAAAAATCTTGAAGCATGTTTTCTCAACCTGCGTGGGGTGAGTTAGAGTTACTTGAACTTTAACCCGCTGGCATTGTGACCTGCTCCGTAGTGGCAAATTATTGTGTCTGTGTGGGCCGCGGTCCAAAACAACGTCATTTTGATGTTAAAAAAATTTCTTACTCCGCGTGTGTGTTAGAATAATGAACATTTTGGATAAGATAATGTATTTTATATAGATTATGCAAGGAGAGACTTGAAATAACCAAAATTCCTCTAAAAATATGTCAATAAATTACAATGTAGTATCTGTTCATAACTAATTTATCAACCAAATGAAACACAAAGAGCCAATATCGCCTCCACTAAGGCGAGAACCTACCCCTTCCCAAGTAGGGGTTCAACCGGGTGCCACTAGACCACAAGGTCTTTAGCCAAAGAACCCTAGGTTAAGATCGAATTATATCATTTATGCAATAATCAATAATAAAGCATCGAAATAGATAATACAATTATAACCCAAGCCTAAACATAAAAACACAAGAATAAAGCATTAACAACATAATGGAAAGAGAAATACAAGAAATAAAATTTATATATTGAAATGGAAATGAAATCAATAATTCAAGTGTAAATTCTTGATTATAAGTTTTCAAAAAGTTAAAAAAAAAAATGTAAGTGTAATCTAACATAAAAATATGAAGAGAAAAGAGTTAGCTAGGGTTTGTTTAGGTGTCGGAATCAAGAAAATAACTTCATTTTGCGCTTAAATACTAAAAAAGGGTGTGCGCGCATGGCCAGATGCATGACCATGCAACTCTAGGAAGAAATTTTGCCTCGGGTGTAAGGGCGAACGCATGGTTGTGTGCTTTCACCGTCATAACTTAAGAATTAGGCTAAATAATCTTCATGAATATGATCAAAACATTAAGTAATGGTCATTTTGAGTGAGAATTCCAACTTCACACTTTTTTGCTACACTTTTGTCTTGATTTGATATATAGATCTTAGACATCTCAACAACCTTTAGTTCTCACCTTCAACAAGATGGGGGTAAAGCACGACCATGTGACCTTTGATGAGAGGGTCGTGAAGGCTACATGACCATCTTAGAAAGACATTTATGTTTGTCTGTATTGTTTAATAGACAGTTGTGCAGTTGCCCACTGATAAAAAGATAGTCATTGATCGTCGGAGAAGATGACCGGTGATTTTTTTAATAAAATAAAAAATAGTTTATTAAAAATAAAATAATAAATAATTTTTATATGATTAAAAATAAAAATTATCTTTTTTACTTTTTTTTCTTGAAGAAATCTTTTTTACTAAATTATATTTTTGTCAAAAATTTAAAATATTTTTTATTTATTAAAACAAATAAAATAATAAATGGTACACTTAGAAGCCTAGAATGTCATGTGTTAACTTGGTCAGTGTTACATTAGAGATAATATGATGAGTAGGTCATATTAGTGTCTAATTGCACAATTTTGCCGATTTAAGAAGCCTCATTGGAGATTTTGTTTTATCCTGTTTTTGTTTTTATTTTTGTTTTGTTTTTTGTTTTTTGTTTTGTTTTGTTTTGTTTTGTTTTTTTTTTTTGTTTTCACTTACGGAAGCTAATTTGGACTATTCATTATACTTAAACCACCAATTTGACATTTTTCCTATAATCTTTCATAATAGCGCACTTATAAAACTATGAAATAAAAAAATATACTCCGTATTTTTAGTTCTTTAGTTATGTATCTCTAATTATTTTGAAGATTTACAAAATAAATTACGTACTATTTTCATCCTTTAAGCAATAAAACCAAAATCAATCGGGTGTGTGCGTGCTTTTTTCTTTTTATGGAGGCTCATGGATTCATTGGTGTGTATTATGCAAAGGCTAAATAATAGGAACTAAAAAAACTATATAATCAAGAGAGTAAATAATACGGAGTACAATTTTGTTATTGTTGTTGTAGTATAATTCGTATATTGATTGCTTGGTAAAGTACGTAGACAGGTAGGCACATGACAAGCAAACATTTTTCCCACCCATATGTGTCACATGATAAACACCCCATTGAACCTACTTTTTGTATATATTTTCAAAATTTTTTGGGAGGTAGATCATTGTCCATATATAGGTATACCAAAACAACCATTCTCCTACTTATGCTGCCTCACTGCCCTATCATCTTCAAATTCTTGAGCAATATAATATAATTTAATAAAATGTGTATCCTAACAAAAGTGTGTAACTTGTACAACATACAATACTACCTAAAGAGAATATGTAGAAACCGGAAATAAAATTGAGAAGTGTACTTTTTTTTTTTTTTTTTTTTTTTGGAAATCTTTCTAATTAATAAATACTAAATAGTATAAAGCTTCAATGTAAGATTCTTTTTAAGTTATACGGACTTTCTAAAAAAAATGCCACACGGAGCGTAATTGCTCTCAGAAACATACTTCATAGCTCATTCATATCTTGTCTTTTATACAAGTAAATGATGATGATTAATAGGAAACAAACTACCTCTCATTATTACACATGCATGGANTTTTTTTTTTTTTTTTTTTGTCTTGGAAATCTTTCTAATTAATAAATACTAAATAGTATAAAGCTTCAATGTAAGATTCTTTTTAAGTTATACGGACTTTCTAAAAAAAATGCCACACGGAGCGTAATTGCTCTCAGAAACATACTTCATAGCTCATTCATATCTTGTCTTTTATACAAGTAAATGATGATGATTAATAGGAAACAAACTACCTCTCATTATTACACATGCATGGACACAAGTTTCTAAATTTTGAGGTATCGTGGAATATGTCTATGTAAGACTATTTACACATTTACAATCTTCTCTCATTATTTTCAAAATGTCATATCAATAAATTTATAATTAATCAATATTTATATTTTCATCCATGCAATTCTTTTTCCTCTTTCAAAAGTAAAAATTATTTCTTTAATAATAATATTAAAAAATTGAAAAGTGAATTTTGCACTTCTGTTTGTCAGAATTGCATTACTTGGTTTTAATTTTTTATTAAAAAAAAAAAAAAAGGTTTCACGTTGGATTGCAAGTACTAGTATTTCAGCATTGCGACAAATGGCCCAATCTCCACATAATTGTCCTTGATTGCCTTTAGGCCTTCCCCAACATCACTATGGTTAAAAACTTGTTCTTTGTGTTTTACTATTCTAAAACTCTCCACAACATTATTATTGGGAAGGCCTTATCTAACTGGCCTTTAGATCTTGGCTGCCCTTCCCAACCAGAGAAGGTGACCACTAGGCGCCTATCTAACTGGTCTCTTTTTCTGTGATAGGCGATCGATGCTTGAAAATTCGTTGGAGAGCGGTCGGATCCCTAATGACATGTAACAAGTTTTTGGGCTTCATTGCATCAAAAAGAATTGTTGATAGGTATAATTGCACATTTAAAAAGTTGAGAGGGCTAATTGACTTTCAACTAAAGTTCAAGTGTCTATTTGATCCCCCCTCCACCTTTTTTTCTTATTTTTTATTTGGATGACCCATATTTGATTTCCTAAGGTGACATGGATTTTTTTTTTTTTTTTTGGTTTTGTTTTGTTTTGTTAAAGTAGGGACAGTGATGTCTTTTCTATTTTTTTTTTTTTAAGTGTGCACACATTGGTAATCCTTGGTCAAATTGGTTTCCTATGTTTTGGATAATCACCGTTGTTGTTTGGAGCCGTGATTTA
The DNA here is from genome assembly GCF_003576645.1 of Ipomoea triloba. NCBI lineage: Eukaryota > Viridiplantae > Streptophyta > Magnoliopsida > Solanales > Convolvulaceae > Ipomoea > Ipomoea triloba. Next base: position 11,766,944 of record NC_044924.1, on the reverse strand, counting down.
TTCATCATCGATCGAGTGTTCGTCCATGCAAAATGATCAGTATTTTTTTTTTCGCTTGTTCTTTTGAGTATAATATTACCTATATTTGGATGTTGGTGTATATGTACACATGTCTGGGTAGTACGATTGTGCGTTCTGGTGTTCTGGTTGTGAAACCCAGTGTTGTGAGTTGTGCATCGTAGGCTGGGGAGATGTGCATTAGTGTACTTAGTGCGGTGCATCGTAGGATATTGGGATGTCTATTGTAGAATTTTTTTTATGGTGTTTGAATGCACAATCAGAGAGTTACCGATGCACAACATTCGACATAAGAATGCACGATATTCTGTATAGGAAAGCACAGCTTCTAATAAGACTGATTTACCTCTAACAGTATATTTTCTAATATTTTAAAGGGATTTATTTTCTTAATTTGTGCCATTTGTTCTTTTTAATCTCAGCGGTGCATCATTAGTCCTCACGTTCTCACCTAGGATTAGGGGTGTTAGCGAACAGAGCTTTCGACAAACTACTAAGGTAAACGAATATTAACAAACAAAATTTAGAGCTAGGTTAATAAACGAACAGAGTTTAACAGTGGTAAGCTCGTTTGCTAAGAGATTGTGAGCTATCTCGTTTGTCTTTGTTTAGTAATGTTCGCAAACTAGCTCGTTTATGTTCATTTAGTAATGTTCGCGAACAAGCTCGTTAAGTGTTCGTTTAATAATGTTCGTGAACATGTTCACAAACATATATAGTTGTGTTGTTTGTTTGGTTATTGCTCGTGAACGTAGATTATGTCTTGTTCACGAACGAATTGTGTTCATGAACATGTGTAGGTGTTAAGTGTTCACGGACCTCTTCATGAACGTACACAAACATGTTTGTGAACGTGTTCACTAGCGTTAACAAACACGTTCGTGAACATGCTCGTTAACGTTAACGAACACATTCGTGGACATGTTCGGGATCGTTAACAAACACTAATGAACGCTTAACAAACGAACATGAACAGAATTTTCAAAAATCTTAACACACGAACAAGAACACGAACAATTCGAAATTCTTAATAAAGAACACGAACAACCTCCGTTCGTTGGTTAACAGCCCTACCTAGGATAGGTTCTCATGTGAACCGGATGCGAACCGGACCGAAGGAACATAAACCAAAATGAGAAATACTATGTCGGCCAAAAAAAGGATAAGGAAAACGAAAACTAGAACAGTGAATAGGCGCCACAATTGCACCCGTGTGGGACTGAGAAGTTATCCAGTAATTCTGTAACCAACCACCCAACAACAATTGACTTTTCTTCTTTTATTTTTTTCCCCAATTAAAAAAAAAAAGTTCGTACAACCCAAAGAGAATCTTTTTATGAAAATTTAGTTGATTTTGATGAATGTAGATATATGTTCATGTATGGAATATATCCTGTAACTCTGAATGCAATTTGATATACAAGTATATTTGTGATACACAAATTCTGGTGGAATTCAATTGAGAATGTAAGTCTCCTGTCTTTGCATTATCTGTTTCTAATTTCCTTGCATTCTGATAAGAAAACATTTAATTTTTGGGTATTGGTCTTTGTGACCCTTAATTTCAATGCAGAATAGGTGCCAAAGAAATGGATTCATTAGGGTTGTAGTGCTGTGCATTTAGCCTTTGTGATCTCGGTCCTTCATTTCAGAGGCTGAAAAATGTCTGTTCAACAGGACAATACACAGGACAATACAGAGGGCAATACAGAGGGCAATAATGTCTCTGGTAGTTTCTTTTCTTTATTTTATCCAGAAATCAATTAAATTATTCTTTAGTTCTGCATTTATTATTGAATTGTTCTTGGGTACTTTTATGGACACCATCATGCTTGGATTTTATTTAAAATCTTGCCCTTGCCAAAGTTTCCTAACCCTAGCAACAAAATTTGCAGAGGGAGAGGATTTAAAAGAGGAAAAACAAAAGGAATATTTGCTTTGCAATGCATTTACATAATTGGTATGTTGGAGAGATGGTTAATGTGCTTAGAACTGTCACCTCTGTGAGGGAGTAGTCAATTCGTTTAGTTTGTGGCGTATTTCACATTCTTTTAGGTGGCAATTGATAATCTGTCAAATGCTTGGTATGTGTTTCCTATATTATAATTTGTCCACATGGACTCGTAGAATCATTGCAGTTTTAGTAAATTCGTCGTTCGTTTGATGTTTACTCTATGCCTTTGATTGTGCTTGGATTTTAAATTTGTATATTTTTGTTTTCTTTTCATTTATCTGTGTTTCTTGATCACGGAGATCAACCTTATTTTGATGAGATGCTTATTAATATAAAAAGCAAAGACTGTTCTTTTGTTACTTGATATTTATAGATATCTGTAACCTTTTTTAATCCATTTTGTTAAGGTGCCCGCCTCTATGACCTTCTACAAATGGACACTTCTCCAAGTGATAGTGATCAGATGGAACCGCAAGTGCAAGACTATTCTTTGAGTACGTGATCCTTGCTTATCAAGTTCTAATTTTGGAACTAGAATGTTGTTTACGAGTTTCTACTACAGTTTAATTTGTTCATCATCTGCACGCCACTTGGTTTCTTATTCGCTCCCTTGTTTCTGCTTAGTGCTTGGATTTGTTCTTATAAGCCTATTGTGCTTGCCCTTCCTAGCTTATATAATTGGCCAAAAAAACACATTTAAATGGATAAAACTCCTTCCTGGATTATATGCTCAAAATAAGTAACGCATCATTCTCTTTTCTTGTTCTTTATCTCCTCATATTCCATTTTGCATAATTTCACACGTTTGATTCTCTTGCTTCTCTGCCCATGTTAACAAAATAGGCTCCTTTTGAGTGTCTTAATTACTTTGTTTCTGTCAGGTCCTCGATGTAGACTAGAGGCTCTAATGACAGAGTCTGGCAATAGTTTTTGTGCAGACTGTGGATCTCCCGATCCAAAATGGGTGTAAGTGTCAATGCACTCGGTTATGCTGCTTATTTTTGCTTACCCACTAAATCTTGTTACTGAAGTCCGTTTTTCACACCTAGTAACTAAACCATACTTTAACTGTTTAACATTTGACATTCTATGATCACTGCGCCTTTCTAGAGTAAAGTCCAACTTTGTTTTTATGCCATCTGATTGTCTGGTTTCATACGCTGATACATTCTGTGTAACACTTTATTTTACACTTGGGCTGCAAAACAAACACTCAGAGAAAGTGTTGGACAAGAATGTATGAAATTTGCGCCAATGAACAGTTATTTTTGTCTCTTTCTAGTTCCTTGTTATGTTCGTATTTTCATACCGGCACCTTGACTAAGAAGATACTTGGTCTCTTTATAAGATGGTCTTTTCACCCTGCTTTTATACTGTTACATATATGTTCATTTGATGATTTCCAGGTCTATAAGTCTTGGAGTGTTTATATGTATCAAGTGCTCGGGTGTACATAGAAGCCTTGGAGTGCATATATCGAAGGTAGGGTACTAATCCTCTTCTTTATTTAGAAGAGGGACAATATCATATCACTTGTAGCGTTTTTGGGCATGCAAGTACCAAGAACAATGCATTTGATTGCTTCGGGGCCTAGTTTTCCATGGGTTGGACTTGTGTCATGGAAATAGACAATGCAAACTATAGACTCGAGGTAGAAGTGAATTTAGGATGGAAATGAGGGAGAAGTTCGGTAGACAATTTAGTGGAGTGCTAAACTTTAGTTTTTTTTAAGGAAGCCAATTGATGAGATAAGCTGCATTTTAATGGCTTCTCCCGTTCGACATGAGTAGTTAAGCATAAGGGTGTGACTTTGTGAGCATCTTCTACCGCAAGTCTTTAGTTGCATTGTCGGTTTCCATGTTAAATCCAAGAAAAGAATAAGCATGGCACGTGTTCCCACTATGCTACTCTGATTCTCCCCTCCCGGAAGTGCAATATTTGATCTCAACGTCTAGTGATTTCATCACTTGATGAGATAATTTGGTAGTCTTTGTTGCACACATCCAATATCGAATTTTTCTCCAGGTGTTTTCAGTGAAACTAGATGAGTGGACGCATGAGCAAGTTGATATGTTAACTGAGATGGGCGGAAATAATGTTGCAAACTTGAAGTATGAAGCTGCCTTTCCAGAAAATTATAAAAAGCTAAAGCCAGATTCGTCCAACGAAGAGCGCAATGACTTTATCAGGTAATAATATTTCAATCTCATCATTCGTATGTAATATATATTTCTATGCTGAAAAATTCTCGTATTCAATGCTCAGGAGAAAATACGAGCTGCAACAGTTTGTGAATTCCGATTTACAGTTGATGTGCCCGATTACAACAACTTCTTCTAGTTCGACCTCAGAGAAGAAACATTCGACTGGCCATCGAATCCATGGTCTGGGATTTGCGTTTCGCAACAGCTGGAGAAAGAAAGAGTCCGAAACCCAGAAGGCGACTAGGAAACTTAACTCAATGGTATGTTATTATGCTGCAAGGATTTGTGTTTAATGTTTTAATTACAGGAAGCACAGAAGTATCTTGTACTCCTTCTCTTTCTAGTTGTTGCCTATCCGTTTTTTTTTTTTTTTTGAGGAATAGGAATGGAACTGATTCCTATTCCTGTTTTACTTCTCTTCTACGGAGTAAGCCTTTTATTTCAAAAGTGAACTCACCAAATATGCTATAATTCATCGAGATGTCCATTTCTAATGTAGTTGAGGTTTTATAACTAAGATTGTTCGAGGAACATAAAGAACGTTCATTGTTACATTAAATATACAGAGTTTTAGGCTAAAATATTTGATCTAATATCTCAGTTCAAGAAAAACAAATGAACAGCTCGATATTATTGTGGGCATTTTTCTATAGGCAGGTATGGTTGAATTCATCGGACTGATCAAAGTGAATGTGGTAAGGGGCACCAACCTAGCTATCCGTGATATGGTATCCAGCGATCCGTATGTTATTCTAACCTTGGGAAGCCAGGTAAATCTCTCGGTTGCATTTCATATCAGCGAGGGAGGGCTACATTATTGTATTCTTTCAAGTCGTGACATCTTTTTTTGCGTTGCAGTCAGTGAAGACGCGCGTCATAAAAAACAATTTGAACCCGGTCTGGAACGAGCAACTAATGTTGTCAATTCCAGAGAACGTTCCTCCTTTAAAAGTGGTAGGCTCATTTAATCCCGCGATTTTTCATCTTTCTGAAATAGATATAGATAGGGTGCTGCTGTACTTCAAGTCACCAACTAGTGTTGAAATGATTTTTGCAGCATGTGTTTGATAAGGATACATTTACGACAGATGATTTTATGGGGGAGGCGGAGATTGACATCCAACCTCTCGTCGTGGCTGCGAGAGCATCTGAGAATTTCACCAAGAACGATCCGCTGCAGCAGCTCGGGACGACATGGAAAGTGGACACAGAAAACGCCAATCCCCCGCTTGTAGCAGATGGCGCTATATACCTCATAGAAGGTACGGTGAAGCAGGAAATAGCCTTAAAGCTGCAGAATGTTGAGAGGGGAGTGTTGGAGGTTGAGCTTGAATGTGTTTCTCTCACACAATAGTGTTCACAAAATTAAACTGAAAACAAAAAGATCCATTTGCATTTGCACTACAGATATCATAGCTTATCTTGGTTCAGAAACAGTTAGGGAAAAATTTTGCAGCCTTTGCTGAGTTGAGTTGTTGCTTCTAAGCTGCAGTTTTGATCTCAGAGATACTGAGGGGAGGGATACCTTTGACCTAGAAACAGTGTGCAATGATGTTTGGTCCTTTAGTTGTATGTAAATACTTACATTGGTCTCTTGACTATTATGCAAATATTATTCTTATTTTATGTATAAAAGAATAGTAAACTCGATCTTTGATATGATTATGTTCGATTTCTGTAAAAATTAATCCTAACTTTTTATCAAACAAATAAAGTTACAATCTAAGTCTATAATGTTTAGGATTGAAAACTAGTCATTATTGTTGTGAAACTAAACGAATTAGTCAAATCAATTCTTAAACAAATACTATCATAATAAAGGGTAAAACTACTCACTGTACTCAGGCCATTTACACACATTCTTTCCCCTTCTACAGCAACCATATCGATGGTTTATTTGAAGTCTTTGGTACAAGTAAATTGTGAGGTAGAGGTGAGAGAAGGTAAAAGAGAGAGAGAGTTTGGGTTCAACTGTAAAATAGGAGTTATTGGAATATTAAACCTGTCGCACGGAATACCAAGGCAAGCGCGCCACGCTGCGTGGGCTGCAACAATGGCACTGCACGCCACGCTGCGTGGGCTGCAACAATGGCGCTGCACGCCTGACAACACTGATTTTTTTTTTAATTAGTTTTGTTTTGTTTGTTTTTTCATCATCTCCAATTTTCTCTTTTCTAATCACATTTACAAAAACTCCTCAAAAACCACAAAAAAAAAAAAAACCCTACTACTAAGGACGCTCTTAAATGTTATATTTGGGCTGGAAAATGACATGACTTGTTTAGTAAAAAAGTAAGGGTTGAGCTTATTTTAAAGTTTATTAAACTAAACATGTTAGACTTCGGTTGTTATGTCATAGACTCGGGTCCATGTTCACAATTTTAGAATTCTATGTTCATAATTTTAAAACTCTATATTCACAATTACAGAACTCTATATTCAACAGTATAACACAATTTTTTTTAACAAAATTGTGAATGTAAAGTTAAAAAATTCTGAATATTAAGTAATATGTAATTTTGTATATTAAATTATTGAGATCTAAAATTGTGAATATAGAGTTCTAAAATTGTGAACATGGACGCGGGTCCATCTTGTAAGGTGGATTCGGGTCCATAACATAATTTGCCGTCAGACTTATAAATACTAGATTGGCCCATATATATATATATACACACACACACACACACACATATTTCTATTAGTATTTTGTGCATGCTCCAAGTGAGAATTTGTGGATAAATTCAAACCATTAGGCCCTGTTTGGTAAATGACTGTTATCTGATTGGGTTAGAGAGTATAACTAATTGATAATATTAGCTTATTATAGAAAGATGTTTGGCAAATTAGTTGTTAACTGATAGCTGTTTGGTATAATTTCTTTTCTCAAAAAGCTAATTGAAAAAGTTGTTTTGAGTAGCTTTTTTAATTTTAACATTTTGGAGTTATAAAAAGATGATTAACCAAAAACTTATATTGATTTTTTAACAAAGTCAACTAATTAATAGTAGTCAAATAAGTCAAAATTAGATTAGGCGAACTATTTTACCAAACAGGACCTTAATCTAGTAGATCTAACGGTTGAAAATAAACAAAATTTTGTAATATTTATGAAAATGACCCGCTCATTTTTTACTTGATTTTCCATCCACCATATCTTACAAATCAATGGTTTAAATTTGTTCACAAGTTCTAACTTGGAGAGTAGTTCCCATATGATTAGGATTATATATATATATATATATATATATATATATATATATANTATATATATATATATATATATATATATATATATATATATATATATATATATAAATGGGTTTCCGTGCGGTTGGCCTTATCAGATGCGATTGTGCGGTTGCTTAGGTGTGTAGTTTTCCTTCTTAAGGTGCGTGGTTTGTGTGCTTAAGGTGTATTAGTGTCGAAACTTAAGAAGGAAAACTAAAGCTGTGCGTGATTTTTCTTCTTAAGGTGCGAGGTTTGTGTGTTTAAGGTGCGTTAGTGTTGAAGCTTAATGTGCGTCAACGTAAAGCTTTAGGTGTATGATTTTCCTTCTTAAGTTGCGTTGTTTTCCTTCTTAAGGTTCGTGTTTTGTATGGTTAAGGTGGGTCAGTGTTGAAACTTTAGGTGAGTGATTTGTGTTCTTAAGGTGTTTTGTTTGTGTGCTTACGGTGCATCATTTTAATGCTTAATATGTGTGTGTCACTTCGACTTGCGACGGCATACGAGACTGCGTAGAGCGGACAGTGGAGTAGCGGACGAGATGTCGACTGGCGGCGGCCGACAAGTGAGGAGGCAGTGATAGGTTAGTTCTTCTTACTCTGCTAGTCTAGCACTGGTGTAGATAGGTATGTCTTCACTCTTCTAGTCCGGTGACTGGCAAGGACTGAGGAGGAAGACTGCCAATGCAACCTGTGGAGCAGTGGTGGTGGTGCTGCGGCCTGTGGAAGCGGCGGCGACTGTTGCTACCTCGGACGATGGAGGCTTCTGCTGCTGCTTGAACCGTGGTGGCGACTGCTGCTGCTCGGACGGTGGCGGCGGCTGCTACCGCGTGGGAAAATGCTTCTTTCTTTTTTTTGGCAGAACATTTTCTCTTTATATATGTATAGATATATAGATTTTTTTGTATGTATTCTATTGTTGAAATTATAATATGCATATAATATATATATATATATATATATATATATATATATATATATATATATATATATTATATTATATTACAGTAATTTTTTTTTGGTCATATTGTTATTAGGGCATTGTCAATTTTAGTCTACTTCATTAATTTTTGTCACATTGCGTCTAGTCTTATTTAGCTCTGGCTATTTTTGGCCCATCGTTAAAATTTTCTTTCAGTTGACCGTCCAACACTTTCGTCTTTTCACGGTATGATTGTCTCCTTTACCCCTTGCACTGTTTTCCTTAGGTCTCCCCGGTCTCCGTATATCTTTAGTAATTTAACATCTTATAACATTATCAAAATCTTGATTATTTTTTTAATTGAAATTAGTAATTAAATAAGATGATGTTCGCAAAGATATCCTTACGTACTTTCTTGTTGGTAGGGAAAAAACGAGTCCACCTGCTCAACCAGAAGTTGGGTTGTTGAGAGGGATTGTACTAATACAAGTTCTTGTCTCCAAGCCACTCTCCGATTCACCCCTTTCAATCTACCCACTTACCAAATTCAATTGAAAGGTCTCAAGCTCTGCACAGTGGGAGGATATAGCGCACATGATGCAGGGTCTGCGTTTGAATCCCACCAATCTATCTAAACCTCAGACCCCTCTGCCTTCGCAGTCGCTTTTGTTGGGGTCCAGCAGCCTGAAGAATTCACCTGTTTCTGTTAAGTTCTTGAAGAGTAATAAAGATTCGATTTTTACTGCCACCCGGTTGCCGTTACAGGTCCGGGCAACGGTGGCCACCGCCAAAAAGCCATCGATGGTGCCGGAGGAGATTGTGCTGCAGCCCATCAAAGAGATCTCCGGCACCGTCAAGTTGCCCGGCTCTAAATCCCTCTCCAATCGCATTCTCCTCCTTGCTGCTCTTTCTCAGGTATACCTCCTGCTTCTCTCCCCCCCTTCTCTCTCATCCTATATATATACAGTTGATATATGCACGCATAATTTTTTAACTTCACTATATATGAGGTCTTGTTTAGGAGGATTCTGAGGTTTCAATTGGGTTGTATTAGTTGAAAGGTTTCAGCTTTTTGCTGGATGTCTTGTTTAAGAGGATTCTGAGGTTTCTATTGGGCTGTATTAGTTGAAAGATTTCAGCTTTATAATAGTAGTTTGAGCAATCACAAAGAGGTTTTTGAATTTCATACTGTAAACATCATAGGATCAGACATGGCTGTTTTTCCTAGGGGTATAAGGTTGTTTGATCAGACATGATACATTTACTGTTATTACCTATCAGTGATCATTAAAGATTATGCTTTCATTCTTTGTTCTGTTCTATATGCTTTTCCATTAATTTACCTTGTGCATTATTGTCTGATTCTGCATAATGAACTCAGGGAACAACTGTGATAGACAATTTACTAAGCAGTGATGATATTCATTATATGCTCGGTGCATTGAGAACACTTGGTCTTCGTGTTGAAGAAGATAGCGCAATCCAGCGAGCAACTATAGAAGGTTCGGGTGGTCTCTTCCCTGCCAGTAAGGAATCCACAGATGAAATTCAACTTTTCCTGGGAAATGCTGGAACAGCAATGCGACCATTGACTGCTGCAGTTGTTGCTGCCGGTGGAAATGCAAGGTTTTAAAACATTCTTCTTCTCGTATATACTCGATCTTGATTGAAGCAATTTAGTTTAGAATGTGCTCTTTTAGAGTTTTGCATGGTTGATTGCTCAAAGGGTTGCTATCGTAAAATTTGGCATTGTTAACAGAACAATTTTCTTCATTAGCGTCGGGTCTTATCTGATTGCTAATTCTTTTGGTTTACTTATTGTCATTAGATACGTCCTTGATGGAGTTCCTAGGATGAGAGAGAGACCAATTGGTGATCTTATTGAAGGTCTAAAGCAGCTTGGAGCAGATGTTGATTGTTTCCTTGGGACAAACTGTCCCCCGGTTCGTGTAATTGGAAAGGGTGGCCTTCCAGGAGGGAAGGTGAGACTTATGTTCCATTATAATATAATTTTGGTCTATATAAGGAACGTGTCCTTAATTATCGTTGCATTTGACTGCATAATCTGCCACTATAATTGTAGCCCAGAACTTGTAAGTTGTCTAATTCCGACTAATCCTATGGCCTTTGTTAACAGGTGAAGCTCTCAGGATCAGTTAGCAGTCAATATTTGACTGCTTTGCTGATGGCTGCTCCCCTGGCTTTAGGAGATGTGGAAATTGAAATCGTTGATAAGCTAATTTCTGTTCCTTACGTTGAAATGACTATTAAGTTGATGGAGCGGTTTGGGGTCAGTGTAGAGCATAGTGATAGCTGGGACAGGTTCTTGATCCACGGAGGTCAGAAATATAAGTAAGTTTTGCATTACTGCCATTGTTGCAAAAATCGCCCGCCTGGGCCACTTAGGCACCGCCTAGGCACTAGGCGCCCCAAGGCCGAGGCGAATTGCTCTCTAGGCGGCCGCCTAGGTGGCCGACCGCCTAAATGGCCGCCTGGGCTGAGTTAGCGGGAGTTAACTCGCCCAACTCGGCAGAGTTAGCCGAGTTAATTCGGGTGAGTCGGTCTTGTTAATTTTTTATTATATTTATATATATTTATTTATATAAATATGAGAAGTAAGATATATATATATATATATATATATATATATATATATATATATATATATATATAAAATATGACATACACCCTCACACGCACTATTTTTTTGTTTTCATAGGTCGCCACCTAGACCGCCTAGGTGCTAGGCGCTAGTGGCGCTAGTCTACCGCCAGACTAGCGCCTAGCGCCTACTGCAACCACTTACTACTTATAGTTACAACTTCATTTTTCAAATTTGAAATTTACGATGTACGAAATTTTTCATCAGGTCTCCCGGAAATGCTTTCGTGGAAGGTGATGCTTCGAGTGCGAGTTATTTCTTAGCCGGTGCAGCTGTTACTGGGGGTACCATTACCGTTGAAGGTTGTGGAACAAGCAGTTTACAGGTATTGCTATTCGCTAACCATTATGATATGATGATATTGAAATGATTTATGTACGTAATGCTTTGTTCTCTTTCTATTCTCGAGAGAATTGAAGAATTGAATCGGTTTATATTTGTTTTTTCTTTTCATTTAGGGGGATGTTAAGTTTGCTGAGGTTCTCGAGAAGATGGGAGCCGAAGTTTCCTGGACAGAGAACAGTGTTACCGTGAAAGGACCACCACGTGCCCCTTCGGGAAGAAAACACTTACGTGCCATTGATGTCAACATGAACAAAATGCCAGATGTTGCCATGACTCTTGCTGTAGTTGCGCTATTTGCCGATGGTCCGACAGCCATAAGAGACGGTATGTAATCTTCTAATATTCATATTGATATATACATACAGATATCATGGTTGCAGTAGGCGCTAGGAGCTAGTCGGGCGGTAGACTAACACCTAGGCGACGCCTAGGCGGTGCCTAAGCGGCGACCTATAAAAACAAAAAAATAGTGCATGTGTGTGGGTGTATGTCATATATTATATTATACTACGTATATATTATACATATATCTCTTACTTTTCTTATTTATATAAATAAATAAATTTGAATATATATAAATATAATATAAAAACTAACCAGGCCGACTTGCCCGAGTTAACTCGACTTACTCTGCCGCGTTGGGCTAGTTAACTCGGCTGAATTCTCGGTCGCCAACTTGGCCCAGTCTGCCGAGTTAGGCGCTAGGCGGCCGGCCACCTAGGCAGACGCCTAGGGAGCAATTCGCCTCGGCGTAGGGGTGCCTAGCGCCTAGGCGGCCGATTTGTGCAATAGTGACAGATATATTAGGTAGGTAATATTCCATGAACTTCTAATGAAAGTGGAACTTAATGCGATTTAACTTACTTGAGTTCCATTTGATTTATGGTTACGCTGTTCTTACTTCGCTACATACAGTTATCTGCCTGATTTCAGAAGTTCATAATCTTGTTTCTTTCACCGTTCATAGTTGCTAGCTGGAGAGTTAAGGAAACCGAGCGGATGATTGCTATATGCACTGAACTTAGAAAGGTTGACTTCCGATCCAATCCTAGTTATGTTTGTTCTGTTATCCCTTCTTCTTTTTATGTGTTCCTTACACGTCCAATTTGGTTGGAATCCAGCTGGGAGCAACAGTCGAGGAAGGGCCGGACTACTGTATAATCAATCCACCCGAGAAACTAAACGTGACAGAAATTGACACATACGACGATCACAGAATGGCCATGGCGTTTTCTCTTGCTGCTTGTGCAGAGGTACCGGTCACCATTAAAGATCCTGGCTGTACCCGCAAGACTTTCCCAGATTATTTCGAGGTCCTTCAGAAGTTCTCCAAGCATTAAAGGTTTCCTTTTCATCCATTTTGGAAGGCTGAGATCCGGTGTTAGTTGAAATAGTTACTCCCAACAACCATGTTCCTCTTAGTTATGGTTAAACATCAAGAATGTGTACTGTGTTCTTTATTCATGTTTCCAGATCTGTTATAACTGGTCTAAACAAAGACCATTTTGTATCTCAATATTCTATTTGGAGTTATGGTTCTTGTATTATACTGATTGAATGGAAAGTTAATCTTAGTGTGATAGTTTCTCGACTATTGCATTTTCCTACTTTTGGATCTCGAGTTCAAATCATCTAGGTTGTAAAATATAGCGTGTAGAGACAGTTCAATTAGGTTTAGCCCGTCACTAGAAACTAACTGGAGAAGCGGCCTAAGTTTCTAGTCCACACTCGAGCTTTGGTTAGCTGCTAAACTAACTCCAAAATTTGGGCAGACATTAACTAGCCGTTGGATCAAGCTTAATTTGTGCAGATATGAGATGAAAATGGTAGTTTTTTTTTCTATGCTAACTGATTCTTTATCCTTTTGTTTTTTTGTTATTGAAATTTTCAGATATCTTCTCAAGGCTCTACACTCATTTTCATTCTAAAATGGACTTTTATAATGCTTCTTAGGGTGTATTTGATTCGCACATGGGAATCGGAATCAAATACTTGAATTTTGGTGAAAGTATTTTGCATGTTTAGTACTCAGATGAAGATAGAATTGGAATGATTACCAATATTGATGTTTGGTAAACTTGCATTCCATTTCCCCTTACCTCCATTTGCGACGAGAGCAACTCAGAGCGGAAGAAGAAAAGATATTCTAGTTTGCTGTAAAAAATCTTAGTACAAAAATTATGTTATTATTATTATTATTATTATTATTATTTTGTTTGGTTTTCTGTGTATTTCCGTGGCTCTCATTGCTCCATTTTGCAGCAGAACACCTCAATACAAAAAATTGCATATTTTTCTGTTTCATTTTTGGGTTTAAATCTCTGTGTTTTATGCTTACACCACTCAATTTTGTAATAAAAATCTCAATACAAAAATGATTTTCATGTCTTTTGTCTTGAGTTTGATTTTCTATGTTATTTGGGGCTTCCACTGCTCAATCTTTGTTGTAGAAAATCTCAGTAAAAATAGATTTTCATAGCACTGTGGTGGAGCTACAATAAGGACAGATTAGTGTTAAAAGTAAAAAGATCAAGAAGCTGAATAGAAATGCTGCTAAAAGTAGCATTTCTAATTTCAGTTGTTTGGGGCAATTAGCTTAAAAGAAAAGCTATTTTACCAAACACTCATTTTAGTTGATTGACTAAGTCAAACAATCAACGTTGATCAAATAAGCTAAAAATGATTGATCAGTCAGTATCCAAACACCCCATAGTATAGTATATTATATATTTGCTTTAGCTGCATGTATTTACAAGGTTGTTCCTGGAGTCAAAGACTACTAAACCTGATACTATGGCATGTACTCATGAATCAACCCTATCAATATCACATATTAACTACTCTCAACATGAATGATATTCAAACCCAATAAGAGTTTAAGAAACACAACAATCATCACATATTTCTAAGGGTATCTCCAATAGTAGCTTTTGCATTAATTTTGGAATAGTAAAAACTTGGTGGGTGGTGTTTTTATAAATGGGAGGAAGGTGTTTTAGTGGGGTCTTTCTCCTACAAAACAAAGGATTTGGCAGTTTTGGTGGGCCCCATTAGGGGGAATGTCACTGTGCCTTACGTGCATGAGGCACAATGCACGCGCCAGCCTGGGCGTGTAAATATATATATATATATATATATATATTTTTTTTTTTAATTTTTGTTTTGTTTTCTTCTTTTTTCCTTTTCTTTTTTCCTCCACTCTCATTCTCTCCTAATCACACCTGCAAAATCCCCTAAAAGTCACTACTATTGAGGAAGGCCTAAAACATGCATAAACCTATCATTGAGACAAAACATACATATCCTTCATTCTAGTATCAAAGTCCACCCCATACAAGAAGACAAATTATATGATGGATCAAGGTCCACCTTGCATTGTAAACTTTATAAAAAATGACTACATTTAGATTATGCGTTTGCAATTAACAACAGATTATGTGCATGTAAATAAATCGAAAACGCATAATAGTTAACTAAATACACATAATATTAACGGCATAATATG
>NC_044924.1:11737679-11752085 GCF_003576645.1 Ipomoea triloba | reverse complement strand
GTTATTGAAATTTTCAGATATCTTCTCAAGGCTCTACACTCATTTTCATTCTAAAATGGACTTTTATAATGCTTCTTAGGGTGTATTTGATTCGCACATGGGAATCGGAATCAAATACTTGAATTTTGGTGAAAGTATTTTGCATGTTTAGTACTCAGATGAAGATAGAATTGGAATGATTACCAATATTGATGTTTGGTAAACTTGCATTCCATTTCCCCTTACCTCCATTTGCGACGAGAGCAACTCAGAGCGGAAGAAGAAAAGATATTCTAGTTTGCTGTAAAAAATCTTAGTACAAAAATTATGTTATTATTATTATTATTATTATTATTATTTTGTTTGGTTTTCTGTGTATTTCCGTGGCTCTCATTGCTCCATTTTGCAGCAGAACACCTCAATACAAAAAATTGCATATTTTTCTGTTTCATTTTTGGGTTTAAATCTCTGTGTTTTATGCTTACACCACTCAATTTTGTAATAAAAATCTCAATACAAAAATGATTTTCATGTCTTTTGTCTTGAGTTTGATTTTCTATGTTATTTGGGGCTTCCACTGCTCAATCTTTGTTGTAGAAAATCTCAGTAAAAATAGATTTTCATAGCACTGTGGTGGAGCTACAATAAGGACAGATTAGTGTTAAAAGTAAAAAGATCAAGAAGCTGAATAGAAATGCTGCTAAAAGTAGCATTTCTAATTTCAGTTGTTTGGGGCAATTAGCTTAAAAGAAAAGCTATTTTACCAAACACTCATTTTAGTTGATTGACTAAGTCAAACAATCAACGTTGATCAAATAAGCTAAAAATGATTGATCAGTCAGTATCCAAACACCCCATAGTATAGTATATTATATATTTGCTTTAGCTGCATGTATTTACAAGGTTGTTCCTGGAGTCAAAGACTACTAAACCTGATACTATGGCATGTACTCATGAATCAACCCTATCAATATCACATATTAACTACTCTCAACATGAATGATATTCAAACCCAATAAGAGTTTAAGAAACACAACAATCATCACATATTTCTAAGGGTATCTCCAATAGTAGCTTTTGCATTAATTTTGGAATAGTAAAAACTTGGTGGGTGGTGTTTTTATAAATGGGAGGAAGGTGTTTTAGTGGGGTCTTTCTCCTACAAAACAAAGGATTTGGCAGTTTTGGTGGGCCCCATTAGGGGGAATGTCACTGTGCCTTACGTGCATGAGGCACAATGCACGCGCCAGCCTGGGCGTGTAAATATATATATATATATATATATATATATATTTTTTTTTTTTTAATTTTTGTTTTGTTTTTCTTTTTTTCCTTTTCTTTTTTCCTCCACTCTCATTCTCTCTCCTAATCACACCTGCAAAATCCCCTAAAAGTCACTACTATTGAGGAAGGCCTAAAACATGCATAAACCTATCATTGAGACAAAACATACATATCCTTCATTCTAGTATCAAAGTCCACCCCATACAAGAAGACAAATTATATGATGGATCAAGGTCCACCTTGCATTGTAAACTTTATAAAAAATGACTACATTTAGATTATGCGTTTGCAATTAACAACAGATTATGTGCATGTAAATAAATCGAAAACGCATAATATGTTAACTAAATACACATAATATGTTAACGGCATAATATGCTCTTGCAGTTAACATATTATGTATGTATAGCTAGTTAACTTATTATGCGCATTCAATTTATTTACAAGCACATAATTTATTAACTGAAGCATACACATAATTTTTGAATCAGGTCCATAATATAAAAATTGATGCAAGAGCTCATAGATAGGTTACCTTATAAACTGGCCAAATATTTCCTCTTCGAGTTATAAAAATTGATGCAAGAGCTCATAGATAGGTTACCTTATAAACTGGCCAAATATTTCCTCATCAAGAACTCGAATTGTGTAAACCCTAGCCCCAACCCTCATGTCTTCAAACACAAATACACCAATTCTCACACACACACGTATATATGGATAGCTCAATCTATACCACTTCGTATTATTACTTTGAGTTATACATTTGACAATTTGGAAAAAATTGGCTTTCTGGCCGAGCTTCAAGTACAATATAATGCATTGCATGCAATTGAATCACAATAATATCATATATATTATGAGTCGCAGCAAATAGGACAACGAACCAAGCCGTTTTCGTTGCACTCGGGGCATTTTCTGAGCTGCCCTTCGTCCTCGTCGAACAGTTTCCGGCTGCCGTCGCAATTGGAGCAAGGGATGAACCGCACGTCGCCGCAGCATTGACACACGTACCCGGGCGGCCTTGTCATCAGGCCTCTCAGCAATCTAACGAGCTCCCCTGTTTCGTTCAATTGCCTGATCACTTCCGCGCCGCCGATGTGCTTCCCCTTGATGAAGATCTGCGGCAAGGTCGGATTCTTCTCGCCCAGCACGTTCTGCAGCTCCTTCTTGTACGCGTTGTCCATTGAAATGTCTCTCTCGTCTAAATTCACTCTGAATCCCTTCACGATCATCCGCGCCGTGTAACAGTCCTCGAACGTCCTCCGGATTCCGCGGAGGCTCGTGAAGTAAATTACCACTCTGTCCTCGGTCCCTGGTAACCGCCATGGAGAATCCACTAGATCGGAGCTCAATAAGGAGGATTTGCCGGATCGGGGCGGGGTTTTCACCGGGGACCACGGCAACACCGTGGATCGAGAAACGGGCGACCCGCTAGGGTTCCGAGCCTCGAATATGGAGCGAAGCCTCCGAACATTATTGCCTTTCAAAGGAGGATCCGCCGTGGACATGGACACCACCTGGTAACCTTGCACCTTTTTAAACTGCTCGTATGAGGGCTTTGTCGGGGATTCAGACGGATCGCCGCCGCCGCCGCGATCTTTCCCTTTTCTTATTGCGCTCTCAGGCGATCCATCTTCCCTACTAGCCATCAAATATGAAACACAGAATTATCGAAAATTCCTGATCCGATCTGATCTTTCCCTTTTCTGTATGTATAAACAGTTGCGGAATCAAGATCCAAACGATCTATAGATTTTCCGGCGAACCTCCGGGAGTTTTTCTTCAATTCTTTTTGGAATTTTCTATAATTCTATGTTTGTAATTTGATGGCCGGTAAAAGGAGGATGGATCATTACACTCCTTGAAAACTGTAAAATCGGCAAGAATCAGAAAGAAATGTGTACATTGTGGGGCGACCATTTTTGGCCGTTAAAACTGAATTTTTGTTTACCCGCGTTTTTTTCTTAGAATGCAGCGGTGCTACTTTAAACGCCTAGTGTTGATTGTTGAAGCGGACGGGGTTTGAATAAATCGCGAACAATTGGTATAATTTGAGTCTGTCATTTTCTATTGGTTTATATTATAATCATTCCTTGTTCAATAATATAAATCGGGTATGACTTGATTCAATGCCATTATTTTATGCATTATGTATCACTTACTTATGTCGAATTAATTTCAAACAATAAAGTTAGTTTTTATGTATTAATTAAGTATTTCTAACTTACGTTGAATTAATTCTAAGCCGTAAAGTCCCCGTTCAAAAGTCGTTGCATGAGGCAAATCGCGAGTCACTCCATTAGTCCCCACAGTCGTTGGAGGAAATCGTGAGTCAATCCATCTGATTGGGGTAAAAGGCCAACTGGTTTCCGTGAAACTAGTTGGCCAAACTGGTTTCACGGAGACCAGTCGTGGGCGACTGGTTTGGGAACCAGCCGACAGACTGGTTTCGGAATCCAGTCGCCGTCGACTGGCGATTGCTTGTCTACTTGAAGCGGTCGATTGCTTGTCTACTTGAAGTGGAAGGAGGCGGAAGGAGATGTAGAATTGTTAAGCCAAGCAACTTCCGGAAAATGACTTCCCCTCAAAAAAAGGGGAAGTCATTTTCCGTAAAATTGGACTCATTTTCCATTGACCAAAAGCTAATTTCCATTGACTCTATTTTCCCCTCCTTCTCAAACACCAGAAACCCGGAAAATAATTTCTGGAAATCATTTTTTGGGTTTCCAAACACATCCTAATAGACTAAAATTGTCATAATTATAAGATTAAGATTCGATCTAAATTTATCTTCAATTAAATCTTGAAAAGGAGTCAAATCAACTTACTCGTGGTAAAAAAAAAAAAAAAAAGATAATTAAAAAAATAAATTTTTTTTTTTGAATACTAAAATTAAACCTTCTCGTACTTTGTATGTAACCCCGGCCCAAATGAGTTAATCTTTCTGTATGTTACGTTAATCAAAATAAGCAGAATTTGCGCGCAATTCAAAGACTCAATTACAGTTTTAAAAAATATATATATTATCAGATATATAGATCTTAAAAAAGATTATGAAATAAATAAAAGATCGGCTTCCTTGATTATCGTCACCTAACACCTACTCCTATCCATACATAGTAGATCATCATCTGATATCTCCCTCTCCCTATATATATAACCATCCTCATCTTCACATACTTGTATTCATCATCTCTTTCATTCGTATATAGAAAAGAAAAAGACATCAAAGAATGGCAGTGTTTTGCATAGCCAAAGTGATATGGGCTGGTCTCCGGTGGTGGGTTGCCATGTTGCTCCTCTACGCCGCAGATGTCGCCTCCGACCGGTCTGGCCAGCTCTCTACCATTGTGTTTCCGTTACACCCTACCGCACACCTAACTATTTGACGCTCTTTTTGAAGGTCTAGACTAAATTCCTTATGTGCACATAAAGAGTAGGATTTGATAGGTGGACTGATTATGTTACTTGTAATTTACTTTCACAGGGACTCTAGAAGCAAAATTCGGTGGGATTAGAATTAGTTCTTTTCTAGTTAGGAGTCTTCTATTGCTTGTATTGTTGTAGTGGACATATCCCGGCCTCCTCATTATATGCATGGTGTTGTACAAGTATATTTTGAGAGTTGAGGTTAGAAATATTTTGATAGTGTTTGAAAACTATTTAAGTGATTATTGTTGAGGAGTTGAGGATGGATGGTAATTTCATTTATTATTACTATTTTTTTTTAATTCATCCTTAATAATGAAGAAGATCAGATGATGAGTGATGTATTATGGTGAAATAATAATGGTTGTTCCATAACTCCTTCCTTCTTCTTGGTGGATGGAGTAATTAGACCATCTCCAATAGACACGGTAAACATCAAAACACCAAAAAAAAAAATGGCGCAGAGGTGCTCTAATGGGCAATGCATACCAAATTGGTGTAGTTTGTTTATTCCCAAACTACCCTTAGTTTTAATACATTTGTATATTTTGTTAAATTGTTAAATATAAATTTTATATTATTAAAAATAAATTATATCATTTGAAAGATCTCATCAAGACGATTAAAACAACTAATATTGAACATAAAATAATTAAAAATAATATTATATAAAGTATAAATTTAACAAAATTAAATCTAAAATTACTTTATATTATTTGTATTATAGTTATATTTTATATTAAAATATTTAAAGATAATACAAAAAGTCTTAATTTATGAGAAAACAAATTATTTTAGTGAAAAATAAAATTTGGTGTAATGGGTTGAAGATGAAAAAAATTTGGTGTAAGAATATGTTGGGAATATTTCTTTTGGTGTAAAATTTAGTGAAAAATTTGGTTTTGCGGGTTGGAGATGATATTAATCATCATGGTGGAATAAAATAATAATGGGTCATACTTGTGTGAGACCGTTATTCGTGAGACGGATCGGGTCGGGTCAAAGCACCATGCAAATGTCATACTTATATGTGCAAATATCATACTTGCTCAAATATAACAGTAATCAAAAATACAATTTTTGCTACTTATAAGATAAAAAGTAATACATTTTTCATGTTGACAAGTGCCCCTTACTTATAAGGGCAAATATAACACTTTTGAGGAAAAATGTAATACTTTTAAATCTAAATGTAAAAGTATTGTATTTTCCCTTTAAAAGTATTACCATTTATCCTAATAAATAACAAAAATTTTATTCATGATTAGTATTATATTTAAGCACATAAATATGACATTTGTGCATATAAGTATTACACTTGCATTTTTATCCGACCCGTCTCACGGTGAGACGGTTTTACACAAGTTTTTGCCTATAATACAATGGACCCCCTTCATTATAGGATAATGACTTGACATTCATGACGATTCATTGTAGGATAGTGGCAAACTGGCAATATAATTCATGAAGACTTGTGAAAATTTATGCCTCCATTTGGGCGGCTATTTATAATTATTCTTCAACAATTATTTTAATGATACTGTACTGTTTTCTTCCACATACTAGATTATTATGACCGAATTAATCTCGAGGACCAACAAACTACTAATAAAAAAAAATATATTGTTAGAACTCTTGGTGTATTATAGTTATGGTCTATCTATAACTCTTTTGTTTGTATTTATTCCTAGTTGTAATCCTGAACGTTTTGGTCAACCAATAATACAATCCTAATCAAGAGTTGGGTATGTATAAAGATTCATGGAGGAAATTTGAAATTTTTTTTACAAAATGACCAATATATCATTTAATAATTTACAAATTCAAAATAAATTGTTAATATTAACAAAATCTTTAATTAATGGATTGAAACTACCACATTCAAAATAATTAAAGGGAGAAATGTGTGTAGAGTAATAATTCATGGACCGAGTGTACAATTTAGGTATAAATAATAGACTAAAATTATTACCCTTTTCAAAAAGAAAAAAAAAAAACTACTCAAACTAATGTGTCTATTATTTCATTATTCTCTCTCCATATACTAGTATTTTTCACCCGTGCGATGCACGAAATGGATTTGTTATAATATATTAAGAATATTTAGTTTGATTTATAATTATATAAATTATAACATCAAATATTATATAGTGCAATTGAAGAAATGTTTTGGATCGATTATGTTTTATGATGTTATCCTTTTTGAATTCCAGCAAATAATTGCTTAATTAATAGCTAACGTGTAGATGTACGCATGCGGTGCTGAAACTTTAGAGATTTTATATATCATTGTTTAAGATTTTTATAAATTATGCAAATATATTCGTTCTCTAGTAACTTAGTTATAGGAATCAATTGTTATTCTAACTCATATGTATGAAAGATAGATATATTTTTGTGTAGATATATAGCAAATTTGGCGTCTTGAAAAAAACATAATATCACCGGTTGTATTTACACATTATTGAAAATCTCTTTGTAGACAACATTGGTAGTAGCAACACAATCTTGTCCATCATCGCCTACAACTAATTAACACTTTCAAGCTATCAGGATGGGTGACTTGGGACAAAGCCATGTACAATTGACCATGATTAAAAACTAGTTTTTTCAGCAAAAACCCAACGTGAGTTAGTGTTCGGCCCTGACTTTTGTTGACAGTCATGGCATATGCAAGCATCAATGAGAATTATTTATGCTGGAACTTGAAGGGCAATCTCGTATCAGAAATAGTGAGAGATATTCGAGGGACACTGCAGGCACGAATGTCGTTCAGAAAATTGGTTGGCCTTGCGAGTTGAGTTATGCGAAATTTTCGTAGCATCAACCATTAGGCATTTTTTTTTTTTTTTTTTTTTTGTTACGAATAGGAATTGTATTACCATATTTTACAATATTACAAAAACCTTAATAGTATAGGAGTGCGAGTTGAGTTATGCGAAATTTTCGTAACATCAATCATTGGGCATGTTTTTTTGTTTTGTTTTTTTTTTTTTTGTTACGAATATGAATTGTATTACCATATTTTACAATATTACACAAACCTTAATAGTATAGGAGTGTTTTGGACGGGAAGTTAAAGTTGAGGATATTGTTTTTATGAATAGTATAGATTATATTGCAGAGAAATATATGTACTGTATTATTACAGTTAGTAATTTTAATATAGAATTGTATTACGAATAGGAATGTACGTAGGTAAGAATATATTTTATTTCGAATTGTATTATCATATTTTAATGTGCAATTGTATTACGAATAGGAATTCTATTACCATATTTTACAATACTACGCAAACATTAATAGTATAGAAGTGCTTTAGGCGGGAAGTTAAAGTTGAGGATATTGTTTTTATTAATATATATATATATATATATATATATATATATATATATATATATATAGTATAGATTCTGTATATTCTACCGAGATATTATTGATCTTTATCATCAAACTATAAAAATCAAAACCCAATTCAACACATAAATTTGTTATTGAAAAAAAAATAAAGGATAGTATCTTAAGTAGATTTTTTTTTTTCATATGATATTTGATATCATAATTATAAGATTAATCTAGATTCGATCTAAATTTATCTTCAATTTGAAAAGGAATCAAATATCATAATTATAAGATTAATCTAGATTCGATCTAAATTTATCTTCAATTTGGAAAGGAATCAAATAAACCTCCGCTTACTTTGTAAAAGATTATGAAATAAATATAATAATTGATTTGCTTGATGCATTTGACCAAAATTAAACCTTCCATAGGTTCATAATCAGTTGATGAGAACAATATTTCAAGTAAAAACTCGAAAATAAATTCAAACTATTGATCTAATAGTTCTTATATAATTAGGATTCCTTCTCCTACTAGGTATATAACCCCGGCGTAAATGAGTTAATCTTTCTGTATGTTAGTTAATCAAAATAAGTAGAATTTGCGCGCAATTCAAAGACTCAATTACAGTTAAAATATATTATCAGATATATGGATCTTAAAAAGATTATGAAATAAATAAAAGATCGGCTTGCTTGATTATGGTCACCTAACACCTACTCCTATCCATATATAGTAGATCATCATCTGATATCTATATATAAAACCATCCTCATCCGATCTTCACATACAACTTGTATTCATCTCTTTCATTCATCGTATATAGAAACGACAATAATTCTGGGCTTGAGGATCGACGACAAAACATCATAGAATGGCAGTGGCATGGAACACAGTGTTTTGCATAGCCAAAGTGATATGGTCTGGTCTCCGGTGGTGGGTTGCCATGTTGCTCCTCTACGCCGCAGATGTCGCCTCCGACCCGTTTGGGCAGCTCTACCATTCTGCTGACGTTTACACCCACCACCCTAGCGCACATCTTATTATTTGACGACCTTTTGGATCGGAAGGTCTGAACTAGATTCCTTATGCACATGAAGATTAAGATTTGACCGATGAACTGATTATGCAATTTACAATTTACTCCTGCAGTGACTCTAGAAGTAAAATCCTGTGAGGTTAGAATTAGTTCTGTTCTAACTAGGAGTCTTGCATTGCTTGTATTGTTGTATTGGACATATCCCTCCTCATTATATGGTGTTGTACAAGTATATTTAGAGAGTTCAGGATAGAGATATTTTAGTAGTGTTCATGGTTGTAGTAGACTAGCAACTAGCACCTAAGCCGTCTAGGCGGCGACCTATACAAACAACAAATTAATTCATGTGTGTGGTGTATGTCATATTATATATATATATATATATATATATATATATATATATATATATATATATATATATATATATTACTTCTATAAATAAATAAATTTAAATATATATAAATATAATAATAATTTAACAAGGCAGACTCGCTCGAGTTAACTCGGCTAACTCTATCGTGGTGAGCGAGTTTAACTCGGCTAACTCTATCGTGGTGGACGAGTTAACTCGGCTAACTCTATCGTGGTAAACTCGGCTAACTCTATCGTGGTGAGCGAGTTTAACTCGGCTAACTCTATCGTGGTGGACGAGTTAACTCGGCTAACTCTATCGTGGTAAACTCGGCTAACTCTATCGTGGTGAGCGAGTTTAACTCGGCTAACTCTATCGTGGTGGACGAGTTAACTCGGCTAACTCTATCGTGGTAAACTCGGCTAACTCTATCGTGGTGAGCGAGTTTAACTCGGCTAACTCTATCGTGGTGGACGAGTTAACTCGGTCAAATTTGACTCAGTCAGCCGCCAACTCGACCCAGTCGGTCGAGTTAGGCCCTAGGCGGATGTCTAGGGAGCCATTCGCCTCGATTTCGGAGCGCCTAGCTCCTAGGCGGGTGCCTAGGCGGCCAGGCGGAGATTTAGTGTTTGAAATCTATGTGAGTGACTATTGTTGAGGAGTCGAGGATGGATGGTAATGTCATTTATTATTACTATTTTTTAATTCATCTTTGATAATGAAGTCTTTATATAGTAGAAGATCGACCAGATGATGAGTGATGTCTTGATGGTGAAATAATGCTTGTTCCATATTTGAGTAATTATATAATGGATGGAGTAATTAGTCATCATGGTGGAATTAATAATATAATGGTCCCCATTCATTATAGGATAATGACTTGATGTTCATGACGATTCATTGTAGGATAGTGGCAAACTGCCCAGGACCTTATAGTCCAGTGGCATCAAACCCTTCCCTTTATACGGGAGGTGGTGGGTTCGAGATACTGTATTGTAATAGAGTTAGTAGTATTCAAAAAAAACGAAAATGTATGCCTCCATTTGGGCGGCTATGGAGATTGGAAAGCCAGACATAGAATGACTACATGGAATTAGGAAAGTAGCCAAAACATGCATTCCGGTAGGAATTAACCACTGTGTAGTATTTTAGGCATATCTTTACCTACAATGGTCAAATTGAGATGATTCCAGTTGGAATTGCCGTTGAAGAATAAAGAATGAAAATTAATAATTTAGATTCGTTTGATTTTCAAATTAATTATTTGTATTTTTAAAAATTAGATATTTTGTTTTTTTTTATTATAATGAAATGCTTGAAAATTGGTTATTTTTACTTAAATTGATTATCTGTTTAAAATCTTGTATTATAAATTATTTTATTTTTTAAACTTAAAATCCGTCATTCGATCAACATCCAATCCACTAAATTTGCTAATAGCGGATCAGATTGGATCCGCACCCTTTGCGGATGCAGATGTGGATGAGATTTTTTCAAATTCGTCTTTAGCGAATTGGATGCAGATTCTCCACAAATCCGCTTCGCGCTCACCCCTACTTGCCACGTTCTTAAAAACCCCTTTCTCCCTCAAGATAATCGACCATGAACAACAATTTTATATTAAAAAAAGAAAAGAAAAGAAAATGGCAGATTTAGTCGATTAGTTATACATAAATTGTACACTTAGTCCATTAATTATTACTACGTATCATATACACATTTTGTCTCCTTTAATTATGTTGAAAGTGACAGTTTCAATCCATTATTTATAGATTTTGTTAATATTAACAATTTATTTTATATTTCCAAATAATTAAAGAACATATTGGTCATTTCATAAAGTTTTCTCAAATTCTTTCCATGAATCTTCATATATACGCTACTCTTACTGCAAAAATAACATTCCAAGTTGCACAAAATAATAGTCTAAGTTGTACTTGTTTAATAGACACCAAAACAACCAAAAACATCACTAGGTTACACAAAATACAACCTAATTTGCAAATGGTTTAATATGGAAAAAATTTAAAACAAAAAACAAAAACAAAAACAAAAACAAACAAACAAACTTGATCTAAATACATAGCACATCCTTTCAATTATTTTGCTTTTTAAATTTAGAATATATGGTTCTGCTATTAGTCCCCTTTTCTTTGAGGTGGCTGACTAATAAGAAATGTTGGAGGCTAAATCTTCCAGAGTGTATTGGTTACTAATCGGTGGAGTCTAGATAATTACTCTGTATATGTCTTTTTTTTCATTATTTGCTTCATCTAATAAGCAATAAAGATACACTACAAGAAAAATCACGAATCGCGACGGAAATATTCCATCGCGAAACAGTAAAATTCCATCACGAATCACGTTTTGCGACGGAATTCGTTCTGTCATCTATCCGCTTGTCGTATTTAGGGGTGAAAATAGGCTAGGCCGAGCCGAGCTTTAGAAATTTAGGCCTGGGCCTGCTATGAAAATCTAAAGCCTGAGCCTGTATGTAGGCTTTTTTTTAGGCTCAAGCCTGAGCCTACAGTTGGCCTAGCCTCGCCTGAAGCCTTTTTACATATAGGCTTTTAAAAAGGTTTCAAAATTGATCATAAATAGGCTTTGAGCCTATTTAAGGCCTCCATTTTTAAGTCTTTTAAAGTATATCTGTAAAAAATTTACAAATTACCTAAGTTCAATTGTATTATTATTTTTTATCCTATATAATATCATAAATAATAAACAATCAACTCACATAATTAAGTTGCGATATTTCATTAAATATTATGAAAGTAAGAACAGTTAATAAAATAATTAAACAATAAGAATACATACAACATAATTAGCAGCAATGTTTATAGTTGAACCATAATTTAGAATGAGATTTTGAAGGTGGGGGGTTAAGAGTTTGGTAATTATATATACTTGGGATTGTATTGTAAATATATACATACATACATATATATATATATATATAGGCCAGGCATGTAGGCTTGAAGATTAAGCCTGGTATATATAGGCCTGGTCTGTTTTAGCTTAATAGGCTTTTAAAATTGGCTCAAGCCTGGCCTTTATGCTAAACGAGCTAGGCCTAACTAGGCTTTAATTAGGCCTGAACATAGGCCACTACAAGGGGCCTGGCTTATTCCCACCCCTAGTCGTATTTTTGTATGCGACGGAACAATTCCGTCGCAAAATATGGCGACGGAATTGGAGTCGCAAATTTGCAACGGAATTTTTTCCGTCGCAATTCGGTCGCATTTTTACAACGGAAATTATTCTAATGCTAATTCCGTCGCCATTTTGGAAACGATTGTTCCGTCGCCATATTTTTTTTTCCGTTGCAATTTGACAATGAAATTAATTTCAGTCGCATTTAGTGCAACAAATATTCCATCGCGATTCTGTCGCATTTTTTAATTATTTTTTTTTAATTTTATTCATAATTATTATTTTTGAATAGTAATGTAAGCTTTTAAAATACTAATGTAAAACTACAATGACATACTAAAACACAATTAATTCTAAAAACTAACATAATTAAAAACATTATCAATCTACATTAAATTCAAGTAATAATTCATCATCAATCCACATTTAGTAACTAAAATAATCAATTCAAGTCTAAACAACAATACAATAGTCGTCGCGAATAACAATCAACATTAAGACTCAATTGGTTTGGAATGGAAGTGATGATGAAGTATCCGCTCTCCCGCCATCAATAGCATCAAGTTGTTGCATAAGGAGAATAGTAGCCTTAAAATGCATGAACTGAATATGAAGTTCACACCTTAGCTGCTAGAAAATTGCTGCTGGTGACACTGACACCATCATACCAGCAACTATTGTCTCCATGTCGACGGACACCACTCAAGGAAGGTCTAAGTGACAACTTTGCCTCTAACAGTATGCGAATTCTGCCAGAAGCATCCATTGCTGCCTCGAGGAAATCATAACCTGTTCACTTAGCTTCCTGCTATAAAATTCACAAACTCCTGAGAATTCTAATTTAAAATGAGGAACAAGACTAAACTGGAACTACATAATGTTTGCAAGAATTGCAATTCTGCTAGCTCCTTAGAGTCCATAAAACCTAAAGTGAAATCACAAAAAGGTTTCCACAAGAACACTTAATAATCTACCTTTAAAAGAATCTCCCATCCCTCTGCCCCACCAAAGAAAAATCACAAGGTAAGCAACAAGTCAAGTAAATAATTTTTAAGAGAAGCAAATAAAAATTTTCTATACACTAAATCTAAAGCATATCACTTAACTAATAAATCTAAAGTATATACTTATCTCATCCACCAAGCTTCCACTAAATCTAAAAATCATGTCATGATGATATGGTGAAAAAAGGATTCGATCTCCAACAAAATACAATAATACACAAAAATATTATTTATATTATTTTAAAATATCAATCTACTACATTCATCACCTTTTGTATAAACCTCTACACACAATCAATTAACATATTAAAATAATAAATTGCATATATATTACCCCCATTAAGGTATGAATTCAATGAGATATCAAAAATTGTAATTTACAAACAACAAATGAAACATTCTAATAAACTAACATATTAAACTTATAATTCGGTGTATCTTTAATTCTAAGTAATCTCCTATTTGTCATTTTTGCTTCTTAGAGTCCTACTCAATCAAGAGAAACAAGTATTTAGCAAGAGTTTTGTGATAAGAGTAGCGTATATATGAAGATTCATAGAGAAAATTTAGAAATTTTTTACAAAATGACCAATATATCCATTAATAATTTAAAAATTCAAAATAATTTGTTAATGTTGACAAAATCTTTAATTAATAGATTCAAACTACCACTTTCAACATAATTAAATGGGGGAATGTGTACATGGTAATAATTCATGGACTGAGTGTACAATTTAGGTATAACCATATAACTAATAGATGAATAAATTAAAATTGTCATTTTCCTAAAAAATAAAAAATAAAAAAAAACTCAAACTAAT
>NC_044924.1:11650179-11732679 GCF_003576645.1 Ipomoea triloba | reverse complement strand
CAATAAATTTGTTCCTCCAGGCAATAATATATTGGCTCATTCAGAGCTTTCAATCATTTCGTACTACCCAACATTGTAGTAACAAATTCCTCATCTTTTCAATGTGCAGAAACACTTTGCACTTTTAATCATTGTATGTGTGGTCGCACTATCCACAACACATACGTTTTTCTCATTTTTCTTGATCCAATCAAGAGTGATGATGCATTTATTTGCTTCTTTGAAGCACATATCTTTCAAGGATTAGGCATCACATGATTTATCATGATTCACATCCAATTTTCTCCATATGGTATTTAGAGATAATAGCATATATCAAATACGCATAATTATACAATTTTATCCCATGATTTTGATAAACATATCAAAATAACTTTCATTCATAAAATATNTTTTTATATATATATATATATATATATATATATATATATATATATATATATATATATATATATATATATATATATATATATATATATATATATATATATAACCATCCTCATCTTCACATACTTGTACTCATCATCTCTTTCATTCGTATATAGAAAAGACAATAATTCTGGGCTTGATCGAGCTGAGCTGAGGATCGACCACAAAACATCATAGAATGGCAGTGGCATGGAACACAGTGTTTTGCATAGCCAAAGTGATATGGGCTGGTCTCCGGTGGTGGGTTGCCATGTTGCTCATCTACGCCGTAGATGCCGCCTCCGACCCCTTAGAATTAGTTCTTTTCTACTAGTTAGGTTATGGTGTTGTACAAGTATATTTAGAGAATTCAGGTTAGAAATATTTTGAGTGTTCGAAAACTATTTGAGTGATTATTGTTGAGGAGTTGAGGATGGATGGTAATGTCATTCATTATTACTTTTTTTTTTTTTTTGAAAATCAAAGCAAAAACTCAGATTAATTATCCAAGAAAACTGAAATACAAGTAGGTGGGGTGGAATCCCAAACCCCGAGAACAGAAGAAGAACCGGTCGCCCGTGCCAATTCATGAGTTACCTGATTCGCTGATCTCTTGACATGGTGAACCGAAGTGATGCCAATGTCCCTAGCAATGACACGACATTGCTTAATAATGAGGCCAACATAAGAAAAATCAGTCTAGCAGAATTAAAATTATTACAGAAATTCAAACAATCAGTTTCCAGAATGACGTTCTCTGTATCACGATCCTTGAGCCGCGTTAACGCTTCCTTAACTGCAATGAATTCAGCTAGATAGGGATCTCTATCACAATTATTACTATTTTTTAATTCATCCTTAATAATGAAGTCTTTATATAGTAGAAGATGAGATGATAAGTGATGTCTTGATGGTGAAATAATGGTTGTTCCATATATAAGTCCTTCCTCCTTCCTGGTGGAATGGAGTAATTAGTCATCATGCTGGAATTAATTATATAATGGACCCCCTTCATTATGGGATAATTACTTGAAATTCATGACGATTCATTGTAGATAGTGGCAATATAATTCATGAAGACCTGTGAAAATTTATGCCTCCATTTGGGTCGCTATTTATAATTATTCCTCAACAACTATTTTAATGATACTGTTTTCTGGCAATTTATATAGTGGACCAGGATTCACAATGCAGTTGGACTTGATTCAATACACAACAGAATTTGACTTCATAATGTACATGATTCATACATGTTCATAATACACACACATAAACACGATATAATGAATATATATACATAATTTGATTTCATAAAGTACATAATTCATGTTCATAATACACATACACATAAACACGACATAATAAACATGAAACCTTATTTAAAAGGTAACTGTTTGTCCAAAATATTGCCTCACCTCACATACTTTGAGGTAAGCCCGAACTTATCAATGTCTTCATATTTATGTTCGGCAACATCGTTCGATTGAGGTGAATACCGTGTCGTACTCTCGAGTGCAATACTAACACTTGCACATAAATCATCAATAGGTGTTTCATATTCACCACACCGATCGTTTTAACCACCTTAATTCTACGATTAAGTTGGTTTTCCACTTTATTCTTATAAATAATAAATTTATCAACAACATCGTTTTTGCTCTTAAGCAAATTCACTTAGCACTACCGAGTGTTATCGTTGATATTCCAAGAAGTACATCTGAGAGGTTGTCCAAAAGGTACCCGGAAGGTGACTCCGAAGGGTAAACATACTTCTTGGCTAGGGCGAACGGTGAGTTCTTGCCTATGACTGGAAGGTACGTTTACTTCTCGGTCTTGTGGCTGAGAGGTGCTTCTAGCACTTCTCAAACTCGAGATGTGCGCTTCACTTCAGTACACTTGAGCTATAACGCTCACAATTATATAGTTATCCAAAATTTGACAAATTGATTATATTTGAAATCTATATTGTTCACCATGAACTAGAATTGAAGTTCTTTACGAGATTTCAACATGCAACACGTTTGTTACATTTCATCTCGGCCGTGAAGCCATTTTAACATTTTCTACGTAATGCTACATTATGCACAAAACCAATTTTCATTATTCAACCCGTGTGCGCTTCTTGACGCGTCAATAAAGTCAATATCACCTCCACTAAGACTCGATCTCATGACCTCCTATATAAATGAGTCACTACATGTCATGAACACAAGGTACTTCGCAGTCAAACTTATTTGATGAGAATGCTTTAAGTACTTTTTGTTATGAAACTAAAGGAATTGCAAGCAACAACACCAACAAACAGAGCAAGAATGGAATGCGAGGACAATAACAAGAAGAATTGTAAAAGAGAAATGGAGAGAAGGGAGCCGAGATATTTCTTATTGATATTCTCAATTGGTACATTTACAAATGAAATACATAGGCCTATATATAGGCAATAACGTTAACCCTTCAATACTCCAAAGGACACTTAAGTCTTCATATGTCCAGAAATACAATAATTGAGATAATGGCCACACATTATTATTATATTCATAACACTTTTATTTTTTTTTTAAGGATGTTTTTTAGTACTTAGGTCTGAAAGTCAAATGTTATAGAACTGTTCGAGGGCATTTTCGTCATTCCGTTAACTGTCCACTATCTCTTGCCAATTTCTGTTGGCCATGGATCCAATCCCCTCTTCTTCTTCTCGCGTCTCGGACGGGGAGAAACCGTCAATTCCTTTTGGCAATGGAGAACCGGAACCCTATTGCCGACGTTTCAGATTCAATCCCTCCAGACTACAAGCTCTGCGGTTTCTTACGCGCAGTCCTTAGGATTAAAGTTAACCCTAACGACGACCTCGCCGATGCCCTACCTCTCGGCTCCTTTTGCCGCATTGCCGGCGACGCTCACTATGACGTACACTTCGTTACGGATAACGGCGTCGTTTTGGCCCCTATTAATAGCCCGGACCCTGACGTCAGTGGCGATGCTACTGCGGTGCCCTCAACCTCGAAGAAGAAGAAGAAGGAGAAGAAGAAGAAGAAAAAGTCGAACAGTATGGAGGTTATTATGGATACGCCCTCCACTTCGAAGAAGAATAACAAGTGGAGTAGAATCGGGATGGTTAATGGGAGCTTGAGCGTGGTCCATCAGCTTCACGCGCTGGTGGCGCACAAGTGTTTGAGCATCATTGCCAGAGTGGTTTGCGTCGCGGCTGAGAATGGGGAGGCCAGAGCTGTTCTGCTGATCGATGTCTACTTGCCAGTGGCATTGTGGTCAGGTTGGAGATTCCCTAAGTCCGCCTCTGCTGCAGCTGCGCTATTCCGCCATGTTAGGTTAGCCAAATTTTAATACCTTTCCCTCTTCTATTTCAGCTTTTTTTTTTTTATGGCACTCTATACTTCAATTATTTTTCTACCTAAAATTTTTGCTACAATCATAATTATACAGCCATACATTGAATTGGACCCAAAAAAAAAAGAATTCCATTGAATTCATAAGCTTTGTTGTTTATGGGGAGGCTAGGTCTTTCTTTAATGACTAGGTGCTGTTTTTCTCCTCTTAAAAAATGTTAGTCTCAGTGGAGCGGATGTGGCGATACCAAATTCTGAAGAAACCAATACTTTCCTTTGTTTGCATTAGCAGATTTTTATTAATTTTCTTTATCTGCTCCAACTTTTATGCACTTGACATTACACCATTTTACTTTCTTGCCTTATTGTGCCCTTTGGATTACTTGGTTCCTAGCAATTTATTTGTAACTTGTCAAGCTTGAGAGTTGTAATGTACTGCTGTATAATATGTGGATGATATTCACATTCTCCAATTCTATCATAACAGTTGTGATTGGAAAGCTAGAGGTTCAATACTTGAGTATGCCAAACTTGGTGATGAAGATTATTGTAGTATTTGGAATCTTTCCGACTGTCATGCTCTTGGATGCAAACACCATTGTAGTGCCCCTGACCCATCCAAGAAAAAGCTCTTTGAGCTTCATGAAATCTTTAAGAGCTTGCCTAGTATAGTAAAGAAGGTTGATCCTGATACTTCAAGAATAAATGCAGCTGATCCAAGTAGACCTGGTATTTGGTTGGTTGCAGATGATATCTTAGTCAATATTCTTTCTTCCCTTGACCCTATTGACCTTGTTCGGGTATCTGCAACATGTCACCATTTAAGACATTTGACAGCATCAATCATGCCTTGTATGAAACTTAAGCTGTTTCCGCATCAGCAGGCTGCAGTTGATTGGATGTTACAGCGTGAGCGGGATGTTAGACCCTTACCACACCCTCTGTACATGGATTTTGTTACTGAAGATGGATTTGTTTTTTATCTAAATGCTGTGTCTGGTGAAGTAGTAACTGATGTGGCTCCTAAAGTTAATGATTTCCATGGAGGAATGTTTTGTGATGAACCTGGACTTGGTAAAACTATTACTCTTCTTTCTCTCATTCTAAAGACACAAGGAACATTGGCTGAGCCCCCTGATGGTGTGGAAGTGATATGGTGCTCACATAATGGAGATCAAAAGTGTGGTTATTATGAGTTGAGGAGTGATAATGATGCAGGGGTATTACCAGCTAATAGAGGTATGGGACAGAAGGCTAGGAGGGGAATGTTTTCTCCAGATAAATTAATGCCAAAAAGAAGTTTGCAAAGCTCCCTACCTTTAAGATCTACCTTCGTTGATTCAGCTGAGTGTGTAACAGATCCAGAAATCAAATTGCTGCCAGTTACATTCTCCACACCACCAACATGTGCTACACGATGTACCAGGAGCTGGAGCCATGTGAAGAGAAATCTTATGCTTGCATATGAAGAATCAGCTCTATCCCCAGAAGAAAAAAATCCCAATAAAAGTTTTAAAAAGAGAAAGCATGTTTCAAATGGTCAATCCGAAAACATGACAAAGAAACAGCATAGTCAATCACATGAATTGTCCTCCACTCAGAAGAAGCTTAAAAATTTTAATGTGGATGATCTTGAGCACGACGAAACTTGGGTCCAATGTGATGCTTGTCGCAGGTGGCGGAGGGTTGATGATGCAAGCGCAATGGATATAAGTGGAGCATGGTTTTGCAGTATGAACACAGATCCTTTATTTCAGACATGTAGTGCTCCAGAAGAATCTTGGGATTCTAAACAGCCTGTTACATACCTTCCAGGATTCCATACCAAAGGAACTCCAGGAGGCATGGAAGAAAATGTATCCTTTTTCATCAATGTGCTAAAAGATCATTATACATTTATTGATTCAGAAACAAAGAAGGCACTTACTTGGCTGGCTAAACTGTCTGCTGAAAGGCTTTCAGAAATGGAAGCGGCTGGATTGGTTTATACTTTTGTAGATATAGGAGTTCCTCATCCATATAACAGAATATTTCAAGCATTTGGTCTCGTTAAGCGGGTGGAGAAGGGATTTACAAGGTGGCTCTACCCAAGAGCTCTTGTCAACTTGGTCTTTGATTTGGATGCACTCCGAATTGCCCTCTGCAGGCCTTTAAATTCATTCAGATTGTATCTGTCACGAGCTACTTTAGTTGTTGTTCCTTCAAATTTAGTTGATCATTGGAGAACTCAGATTGAAAAACATGTCAGACATGGTCAGTTGAGGGTTTTTGCATGGACTGATCGCAGAAAACCTTCTGTGCACAATCTTGCTTGGGATTATGATGTAGTTATAACTACCTTTAATCGTCTAAGTGCTGAATGGAGCCCCCAAAAGAAAAGTGCATTGATGCAAGTTCATTGGCTACGGATAGTATTAGATGAAGGCCATACACTTGGGTCGAGTTTGAGTTTGACAAATAAGTTGCAAATGGCAGTTTCTCTGAAGGCTACAAACCGTTGGATATTAACAGGTACACCGACTCCCAATATCCCTAACAGTCAGCTTTCTCATCTTCAACCAATGCTTAAGTTCCTTCAAGAAGAAGCTTATGGCCAAAATCAGAAATCATGGGAAACTGGCATTATTAGGCCATTTGAGGCGGAGATGGAGGAGGGTCGGTCACGCTTGTTGCAATTACTGCACAGATGCATGATCAGTGCAAGGAAGAAAGATTTGCTAGCAATTCCTCCTTGCATCAAGAAAGTGATGTTCTTGAATTTTACTCAAGACCATGCAAGAAGTTACAATGAGCTGGTAGAAACAGTACGGCGGAATATATTAATGGCAGATTGGAATGACCCTTCTCATGTTGAGAGTTTACTGAACCCAAAACAATGGAAGTTCCGCAGTGCTACCATCAGAAACGTGAGACTTTCTTGTTGTGTGGCGGGACACGTTAGTGTTACGGATGCCAGCCAAGATATTCAGGAAACTATGGATATTTTAGTTGGGAATGGTCTGGATCCAAGTTCAGAGGAGTATGCTTTTATAAAATATAACCTTCAATTTGGTGGCGACTGTATGAGGTGAGGTTTTTCCTTTTAACTAATTAAGATTCCTTGTGCAATCAATTTGATTTGTCCACAATATAATTTCCAAGCTTTATCCAAATGTGTAGGTGCAAAGTATGGTGCCGTTTACCTGTCATTACACCCTGTAAACACCTTTTATGCCTGGACTGTGTTTCTTTGGACAGTGAAAAGTGTACATTTCCTGGCTGTGGTAACTTATATGAGATGCAGAGTCCTGAAATACTAACCCGTCCAGAAAATCCCAATCCAAAGTGGCCTGTTCCACAGGATCTTATCGAGTTACAGCCTTCTTATAAGCAGGTGGGATAATTTAAACTGTCATTGGTTCTGATATAGCCTTTTTTCTTGCCCTCATTTATTTATTTATTTGTCTTTTATGTTTTTATTCCTCTTGCCTATCAAATCATCAAGTACTTAAGGTCTTTATTTTCTTTTTTATGGTTCTTTCACAGGATGACTGGAATCCTGATTGGCAGTCTACCTCCAGCAGCAAAGTAACTTATCTTGTACATAGATTGAGGGAAATTCAAGAAGCTAATAGGCTGCTTGTGCAGACTATTGAGGATGAAGGTGCCAATAGTGTTAATGATATTCGTCTCCCCTTTTTGCGTAGCAACATCAGCATGACTTTACATGGACCAGAGAGTGATATCTGCCAAGTTCTTCCGGAGAAAGTTATTATTTTTTCTCAGTTTCTTGAGCATATACATGTGATTGAACAGCAGGTAATTTGTATTATATGCCTGGATACTTCAGTATGATTCTTTTTCTTCATCAAGTGATAATTTAATAATTTCAAATTCTCCTTTTACCAGTTAACAATTGCTGGTATTGAGTTTGCTAGTATGTATAGTCCAATGCATTCTGCCAACAAGGTACCTCATTAGTACTTGTAGCATTTAATGTCTGTGGTTATCTGATCTTTTGTTCGGATGATTTGTTTGCTTAATTGGGGCACAATTACTTTTACATGATTCAGATAAAATCACTGGCAACCTTTCAGCATGATGCAAACTGTTTGGCTCTTCTGATGGATGGAAGTGCAGCTTTAGGCCTTGATTTAAGCTTTGTGTCACGTGTTTATGTGATGGAACCAATATGGGACAAAAGGTACTAGAAGATTATATGTCTGTTTTAAGAGCTTATGACATCAAAAGCTTTGTAATTGTATTAATAAACTTTATTTACGGTTGGTTGAACATTGAGGCATAAATTGAACCCATTTTTGAAATCGAACTTCTGTTTCTTTTTTCTCTGTTGGTACTATAGCGTATTCTGCTGGATAATGGTTTACTTTACTGAACTTGGTATATATTGGGATATATCTCACAACTAGAAAGAAGGTTTTATTTGTTAATCTTTCTCATGCGTTTATGTGATCTTTTCCTTTCAAACAAGTCAGTATGGAGGAACAGGTGATTAGTCGTGCTCACAGGATGGGTGCAACACGCCCTATTTTTGTGGAAACTTTGGCAATGAGCGGTACAATTGAAGACCAAATGCTGAAATTCTTACAGGTAGTGTGCTTATTCTATATTTTATTGGCAAAAATGTCAATTTGGCCCCTATGTTATGACTATTCCAACAATTTTACCCTTTCATTTTTTTTCCTGCCAAAACTGCAATAACTTTGATTAATTTGAGTCAATATTGCCCTTCTATTAGTATTTTGTTTGCCTATCGTCAATTTAACCCATTTGTTACCCAAGCTTGTCACAGAAGCCATTGACCTGGAACTGTCAAGGAACAAAACTCTAAAAAGAAAAAGATCATTTTCACACTCTTCCTAAACTTACTCACAGCTCCACTAATAAAAAAGGAAAAAATAAAAATATAGTGTTTTGTACCTTGAGAGTAGCAAGTCAATGACATGTAGCAGGATTGGGTAAAAAAATTGGTCAAATTAATTGACTGTAGGCAAACAAACTAGTTGAGAGTGTCAGAGTGAAAATTGGGTACCAATATCTAGCATGTTTTGGGGCTTCTAAGTGGTAGTTGCAATGACTAGATAAGGAGTCCTGAGGGCATGAGGTAGTAAACATTATGTGTTTGAATAAACATTTAGGGTAACTTTCTATCTGCACATTTTAGCATTGTTAATGGACAGTGTAATCTTTAATTAAAAGTTTGATTATCAGAAATTTGAAAATTTGATTTCTTGTCTTTTTCATCTAATTCTAATGTGAAAGAGCATGCTAAGATTAGTTTTTATTTATGGATATGGGAATCAGTGTTTTTGAAAATGGAATTATTGACAGTTAAGAACCTTAAAGGGTGTTTGGTTCAAGGGATGTTTTGAGGTAATGCAACATTCCCAGGAATCTCACATACCTAAGAATGTGAT
Organism: Ipomoea triloba; assembly: GCF_003576645.1. Lineage (NCBI taxonomy): Eukaryota > Viridiplantae > Streptophyta > Magnoliopsida > Solanales > Convolvulaceae > Ipomoea > Ipomoea triloba. The sequence continues at coordinate 11,723,510 of NC_044924.1, read as the reverse complement.
TCCCATGAATGTTACCAAAAATGAACTAAAAACAAAGTTTGAGAATCTCATATTCTCACATTCCCTACAGTGACCTCGCATATCCTTGAACCAAACAAGGGAATGTGATATTAAAATATTCACATTTCGGAGGTTATGTGAGATAACTGAACCAAACTCCCCTCCCCCTTTTACTGTTTGATTTGAATGTCATTTGATGGTAGAGGAAGCTTTTTATAGTGAGTTTGTGTGTATAATAAAGTTTTATGCATTTACTTTTAGGATCCTGATGAATTCAGAAGCCTACTGAAGGAAGCGCATGATAAACAAGGTCGTGATGGATCACGGCTTCATCGCACAGTACATGACTTTGCTGAAAACAATTATCTGGCTAGGCTTAGCTTCGTTCGCACAAGTTGTTCCGAGACATAGTATAAGCAGCATATTTTAGGTGGGAGTCTATGAAAGAGTTTGGTTACCTACTGACCACTGTTGACAAGTAATGGGTTCTACTAACTAGCCTTTGCCTTTGGGAATCTCATGTGCTGGGAATCTGGGCAATCCAGTTAAGCCAGTAATATGACATCTTACTATAGCATAACAACTTCCCTGATTTTGTATACACATTAACCAATCTGTAGATGGGCAAATGAATGTGCTAACTGTTTTTTGGATATACATCTATTCTTTTGAGTTTTGATCGCCCCCACAGGGCAAGGGCAAGAAAATTGTATTATAATGTCTTGGAAATTTGTAATGTCGCCAATTTATTTTAACAAAATGTTTGTTTTAGTTTATTATATGAAGAAATGCATTGAGCAGGAAAGTTTTTAGTATTTATTTCATCAGATTCCACAATACAGAATTTCCTTCACACCATAAAATACATTCTACACTATAGAATTCCTTTTCTTTTTAAGAGGTTGGTAGTTGATCTTGTTGGTGCTTGTTCACTTTATCGTGTTTAGCTCAGCCCTCCAAAGGGTCAGACATCCTTCAACTCTTTGTACATGCCTATTTTTAATCAATTAATATATTTTTAATCAATCAATTAACCATTTTTAATAATAATAATAATAATAATAATACAATTTCATCTAAAATTGCTCAAGATGTCTAGCTAGGTTAGTTATTCATAATTTTTATATTTTGTATTATTTAATTTTATATGAGCTAGACATCTTGAGAGAAGTTTATTTATTTTTTTTTTTTTTGAGAGAAGTTTATTTAACTCACAAATTGTAGCTAATGTTTTGAAGATTTTAAAACTCATACATGCCTAACTTGATAAGTAAATATTCTCTAAATTATATTTTTACTTTTACATGTCCAATATACACTGCTCACTCGCTCACTCACTAATGTACAATATCACATATTTAAGGTACAATATTCATAAACTGAACACAATATTTATAAATTCAATACGTAATATTCATGAACTTCATCAATGAATGGGTGTCAATTATCACACAGCATAATAGTAACAAATGTCATTTTTTGACAGATGGTCTTTCACCTTCAAGAGAATTTTTAGATCAGAAAATCCTGTTCACACTTGTAGTCAATTCTAATTCTGTATCCTCATTAAAGCTAAAAATGGATGGATAGAACATTTGAAGAGATGTAATCAGTGTTGCAAAAATCCCGCCTAGGCATCGATTAATCCCCGCCTAGGCGCTGGTCGACCGCCTAGCGTATCACATTAAATGGTGGTCTAGGCGGCTGACCGGCTAGGCGACCGCCTAGGCCACTAAAGCGCCGCTTAGGCGCTGACCGCCTAGGCGTCGACTAGACCAACTAGGCACCGATTAGGCCTTCCAGTCGGTCGATTAACTATTGTTCTTTTTTTTTAACGGGTTATTTCACTCAAAACAATATCGTTTTGAGCCAAATAATCCTAAATTGTACAAACTTTATATATATTTTTAGGTTAATATTTAATATTTTAGTATTAACGATTAAAGTATTATATAATTTATAATTATTAGTCTTTAAAAAATTAAAAATACTTAAACAAATTTTTAAAAAATAAAAAATAAAATAAAAAAAATACACGGGCGCCTAGGCGCCGATTAATCCCCGGCTAGGCGTCCTAGGCGCTAGGCGCTCCCCGAGCGCCTAAGAAGCGCCTAGCGGTTTTTTCAACCATGGATGTAATATGTATTTTGCTCAAATGTGAATATATATCATCACTGTTAGTTCTTAGGCTTCTTCTTCTTCTATACAGTTGTTATGTTTGGCTCCCAGACTGATCACTCACTCCCTGGAGCAAAGAATGGGTTACAATGACAACATTATATAAATAAACAAAAACCTAACCTCAACTCCATTCTACTTTCTTTCCTTTCATGTACACTTGCAGCCAGCAGGTTCACAACCCTAAACTATATACTCTTGGCTTATATGCAAGTACAACAACACGCCCGGTGACTTTAAAACATAAAAGGAGATGAAACTTGTAATGCCATGAACCTGTTTTAGCGAGTGTGGTTGTGCCACAAGACAAGGATCCACCCTTCAGAAGCCAAGTTTCTTCCGAGCTTCGTGGCCTAAAGAAGCACTGTCACGTCACCGAGGACCACACATTGAGGCCTGCCAGCTTGGACTGACGGGAACTGAAATTAAGTTGATAGCTAGCTAAAAGTGTCGTCTGCAAAAGCTTTGAGTACGAAATTCTTGAAGCGCTGCGAGTACTGCCTCGGATCGACAGCAGAGATCGAAGTAGGGTCGTATTGGAACGACTTGTATGCATGCTCAAGCTTCTTGCTTATGTCATAGTCTTGTAGAATATCGATTATACCGAAGAACAGAATGACATCATAGTACTGCCCCGTAGGTTCTCCAACTAGCACCTCGTCACTTCTCCTCACTGTTAATTCCGCCTTTGCTGCCATGTTGATACCTAAACTACCCGATAAATACCTGCAAAATTCAATTTTACAGTGTCACAAACAAAGAATAACCGTGATGTTCTCAAGCTAGAAAAAGGTAAAATCTTGTATCTTTACCATGAAGAGCCTGTGTCAGCAGCGCTACAAAGTTGAGGGGCTGCTCCTTCACCATCCAAATCTCCAGTTTCTGTGAGAGATCAAAATAGTGAATTCCTCTGTCTAGTACACCCAAACAGTTGATGATTCTAGAAAATTTAGATATATACCTCCGGCTGTAAGAACATCAATTATAACTGGTTCCCCAGAACTCGAAACTTCCTTAAAGTGCACACCAACCAATAGACTGTAATCCATAATTCTCTCCTGTTCCAGGAAATCGCAGTCATGGTCCACTTGCCTGCAAAATGAAATATTCAGACTCTGAGCTTATAACTTATTTTAAGCTACAAATAAACTATAAGCTTTGTTTGGTAAAACATAGGAAGTTTGCAATAATATTTTGAAAAGCCATACCAAGTAGTTTCAAAATAAGCTATTGGCTTTTAACTTTTATCTTTTTTATCCTTATTAATTTGCAAAAATGACATCATATACCATTCATTAATCAAAACCCTAATATTTTTATTTCTTTTACACTTATTAGCTTATTATTCAACAGCTAATTTTACCAAACATTTTAATTTCAATTAGTTAGCATATTAGATACTAGTTTTTCAGCTAGGTGTATCAAACAAAGCCTCAGTATTGAACATGACCTACATATAGAAGCAACCTGACTGCCATTTGTGTGTTGATGGTAATGAACATTTGTACAAAATGTAGTTTGCTCTTTACTATAAATAATCCATAAAAGAAAGTAAAATAAAAAGCAAAAAGCAAAGAGACAATTACAAGAATAAACACCCTTAAATCAGCATTTCATTGTGGAATGTGAACTCTATTACACTCTTTTGTTGAAAAGGAATTCCAAAATTTATTTCCCCAGTTTTTTGTTGAAAAGGAATTCATTATTGTCAAATTGAAATTTGAGGCTCTTAAAGTTTGCAAAAGTTTAGCCTCTGAATAAAGTTCCAATTTATCCTTTCAATTAACACACCAAAAAAAAAGGTATAAAATGTTCACCTGCAGAACTCTTCATACCAAACTTTAGGCAGCCGAAATACTAAATTGAGATCTAGATCCTTGAGAGTGGTAGTAGAATCAATTTCAGATTCAGGTTTATCAGTCAAGCGGCCAAGTGAAGAACCTTTTAAGTCATAGCGTCTGTGAATGGCAAACTCACTACAGAACAGATTCCCCATGATAACAAACCGCACCTGCTCATCAGACATTATGTATTTTAGGCATAAAGTCCATTAACTACGCAAATACTGCAAGTCGTAACGCAAATATTTCAGTCCAACAATACCTTCTTTTGAGCAGGTCCAGTCATCTTCACACAGTGAAGGCCAAAGAATTTGGTAACTAAAGTATTTTCAAAGGAACGGACATGATTGTAATAAGCAGGAAGCATTCGAATGAACACCTGCATGTGTTGATCAAGAAAGCTTTGTTATCACAATTAACGTTATTGAATGCCCCAAAGATGTCCCGTACAAATAAAAAACAGCAATTGAAGCATTAGATGAGAAGCAGAAGAAAAAAACTCACTTTTACTTCTGATTTCTTCATGGTTTTTATCATGTATTTGTCATCATTGGTCAAGTAAAAGAAGCTTCCACTCTTCCCAGGGGAAGAGAGCTCCCGAAGGGCATCATTGCCACATATGGATATCATGTAATCTGCTGGATCCACCTTAAACAATTTTCTTAATGTCCTGAAAATATTTATTTTTTCCCAGATTAATTAGTGGTGAATAATGCTAAAAAACTGCAAAGTAAATCAACCTATTTCAACTTTAAAAACTTCAAAAGCAAAACCTTTTCTTGTTTTATTATGACTAAACCCACCCCGACCTCCCCAACCAACTGATGCCCACAAAAGATTCATATGTTCACACACATTAAGGCCAAGGCCAGGAAAGTTCAAACAAGTATAAGGGTTATTTTCCATGTATAGAGACACGCACATATGGGCACATATACATACATTGATACATATACTAATATATACATACATAAAAGGAGAAATTAGCTAGGAGTTCACGTTAGAGATTTAGTAATCTGTTCTTTCCTTCTCTGAAATGCAATAAATCAAGGCCTAACCTGAAAACCAGCGGGCAGTAATCCTTCCATCTAAAATCACATGATTGATGAGGGGGAGTGTGCTTTGATCCTTCTGGAGGAAATCTTGTCCATACCTTTTCCCTTGGGTCGAAAGCGGTAGCTTTCAGATCAAGTGATGTAGCTGGAGCAGGCCTTCCTACAGAATGTCTAAGTAATGGCACTATAAATGAGCTGCTGACAACAAGACCACGAAACACAAGCACATAGAGGGGTCTAAAGCAATGCTATTAAAATGTAGAAGTACCTCCATTTGCAAATCAGGGGAAAAAAGTACATATATTAAAAAAAAAAAAATTGAAGGGCTAGTCAAAAGTATACAATAAAATTACTGGAAAAACTATATGGTCCATTAGCAGACAATAGTGAAAGCAAAAAACTTAAGTCAGAAAACATACCATTTTGTCTTTAATTTTTTTATTTTTTAAATTGTTTAAAGTCAAATCAAGTACATTTTGTAAAAAAGAAGCAACAAAAATCTAATAACCTAGGCTCTTAAAAGTGGACCACAAAAATTCTTCAACAGGATGAACTAGGACCACTCATGTTCATGATGCAAAGGATCACCCATATTTTTATGAAATCTTAAATTTATTGTTCCAGGAAACTACACAAGGTGGTTGAATTTGTCCGTGTTGCAATTACAAGGCAAGTTCTTGGATACCACTGAGACTATATACTATATTGTAACATTTTGAAGTGTTCTCCTCATTGGATGCTGAAATTGTTACTAAAACTCTAGAAATACCTGACACAAGATATTGTGTATATCCTTCACAGTAAAATCTTTTCAGAAAGCCAAGATACCCCTAGGCCATAGTATATGAGAAATTGGTTTCACCACAACTTAATTAATTCAAAGAAAATTAGATGAAAAGATAATGAATATAAAGATCTCAAACTGCGCAATCAAAGGGATCAAGAGCCGGACAGTTGAAGAAGAAATTTAGTTTGAGATGAGTACCTTATTCCTAGCTGCAAATTGAGCATAAGCTCATAATTCTTATGATCTTTAGATATTGTTTCTCCCTGAGTCTTTGCTGGTTGGATTTTGATGCAATGGGATCTCAACCCTCTTGGAGCATCTGGATCATTACCATTAAAACTCCCAAGCCCTTCACTTCTTAGTGATCCAAAATGATATTGTCCAAAAGTAATATCTGAACGCGTATCACAATCAGTGTCAACATTAAAGCCCTCTCCATCACTGGGCCTCCCGTCCACAGACTTCCGTCTAGGCTTTGACTTCGTTTTATGAACCTTCCCTATGAACTGTTTCTGCAAGAACTCCCCTTCACATGGCCAGTTTATCATCTTTTCTGAAGGAAACACAGTTATCTCTTCTCCAGTAGCTAGCTTACATCCCTCCAAATGAACTGAATACAATTCTCGAGGATCCCAGTCAGAACTACCTGGTTGTGAAGCCAAAGTGTAAAACGTCCCACTCTGCTCGTTAGGGTCCCTACTCCAGACACCCATATAGAAACTCCCATCCACCCATCGAAACGTGCCATTTCCTTTAGGCTCTCCATCTTCCCAGCATCCATCAAACTTATTCCCATTTGCCCACATCATTGCCCCACTGCCATTCATCTTCCCATTCTTCCATTGTCCAACGTACTGATTCCCATTGGACCACTGGTACCTTCCCTGCCCATCTGGCAGCCCACGGCGCCATTCCCCTGAATAGTAATCCCCATTGGGGAAAGTCCTGGAGCCCCTACCATGTTTCAAGTTGAAAGCCCATGAGCCTTTGTAGGTGTCATTGGAGCAGGCAGTGAAAAGGCCCTCGCCATCGATGTAGCCGTTCTTGAATTGGCCATCATAGGTGGTTCCAGATGGCCAACTGAACTTCCCCTTGCCCATGGTCTTGCCCCCTACCCAATCCCCAATATACATACACCCATCAGACCACAGGTACTTTCCCTGGCCATTGGGGCAGTTGTCTGACCACTGCCCTGTATACATGTCTCCATGGGAGAAAACTTTCTCAACGTGGTAGACATCCCCAGGAACATCAAGGTCATCATCCACATGGGACACCGACATTGTTGAAAAAATGCCGTTTGCCCTTCTCTTTGCAGCTGCTTGTGATTTCCTTAATGTCAATTCCCAGGCCCTCACAATGCCACTGAATTCTTTGCTCATTCTCTCTCCTATCTATCTATCCTCTTCTATATTACTAACCCCCTTCAGCCCTTTATTCTTATTTAACCCAGATCAATATTCATTTCTTTCCCCAATGAGAGATTCAGAAGAAAACCACCAAACATCGCCCTACCTAAATACAGGGACCCAAAAGCAAAAACCAGGTTTCTGCTTTGTGTCAGTTTCCTTTGATTTTTCTGAAGAAAAGAAGAAAACCATCAAGCATTTCTACAAACACCTTAAACACACCCAACACCAAATGAATAAAGAGGCATTACCAAAACGGAAACCTCTGCTGCCCGTACCACGTGTCAGATTTTTAGGAGGTCGGGAAAGGCTTGGCCAAAAGGAGCGCTGTTACATTGGCAGGAACAAGAAGAAGAAGAAGAAGAAGCAAATTGTCAAAAACAATCATGAAGACCCAGAATTGGGTCCGTCCGTATCTCTGTTCGCTCTGTACAAATTGATTGATTTGAAGAAACGTGCGTCTGTCTCTTTTGTTCTCGCTTTATCCGCGATGATGAGGTGATAGATTTGGCAGGAAAGGAACAAGCAGGCAGGCAGGCAGGCAGGCTGTCTCTTTCTTTTGTTTAAAATTCTTGTTTTCTCAAAAAAAAATTCTTGTTTTCTCAAAATTTTTTCTAAAATTTTTGTCCTTTCACAATCTTGCTGTTTTTCTTGATTGAGGTTGACCAAGAATCCGTTGTTGGTCCCCGGGTTTGGCTCCCAAATCGGCTACAAATGCGAGGATGACAGACACATTTTTACCATTTTCTTCGGCGTACCGCACCACCCTTTGCCATGCCGCCCGCACCACACTTTTGCAGCAATTTGCAAATCCACCGTGTTTTATCATATCATTTCTCACATTCTTTCTTTCTTTTTACAATACCCGGAAATAACATGTCACTTGTCACCTCATAAATATTCTCAACTTTTATTCTAGTTATTTAATGAATCCCTAACTTCAAGACTCTTCACGTCTAGTTATTAATGAATTCCATTTTATTTTGAACAAGTTATTTAATGAATTCCTAATTCCCTCTGTCAAAATATCATCGTTACTCAATAACTTAGTAAAAAGGGCTAAATATCAAAATATCTTTACGCAAAAGAAATCTATCCAATGTCTATTTTAAATATTCCTCTCAAATATTACATACAGTGAGCTAAACTCATAAGAGCAAATCTAATTGCTTCTATTATTCCTATGTCACATTCAAATTTTTTAATAATAATTAAATCGCATTCCCATTCCGCTTCATTTGATCATGATTTAATGTTTACAATCAAAGAAAATAGATAAAATTGTACGGAGTATATATCTATCAATCATTATTGCATGGACCATGGTCCACACAACTGTGTGGACTAAAAATAAAAAGTACATTATTTTTGTACTGAAGGTATATTATTTTTGTACTGTAGGTACATTATTTTAGGGTACATTATTTTTGTACTGAAGGTACATTATTCGATATATACTATCAAATAATGTACCTACAATACAAAAATAATGTACCTTCAGTACAAAAATAATGTACTTTTTATTTTTGGTCCACACAGCTGTGTGGATCATGGTTCATGCAATAATTTGCCAGTATCTATTAGAGGTGGTCAAATTCTGGACTTGGGCCAGTCTCGTATCTAGCCTGGGCCAGGGCCAGGTCCAGGATAGCACTGATTAGGATTGGGATAAAAAAAAATTGTTTGAAATAAAATTTAAGACATTTTTTTTTAGAAAAAATAAAATTTAAGACATTGGAATCATGATTAACAACGAAAATTCTTATCACTTAAACTACTTCAACATTTTGATATAAAAATGTTATTTAATATATATGTGTGTGTGTCACGCGCACTTTTTCAAAGTTAATATTAAAAAAAAATTAACTAATAATCTCAAAATAAAAAAATTAATATGAGTTTCTACAAAATTAAAAATTTATAAGATTTTAATAACATTTGAACTTGTACTGTTAAAATTTTTTATAAGACTTGTAATATTATTTGATAACTTATAAATATTATAAAGTGTATTATGATTTATAAAGTCCATGCTAGATTTTGTCCGGGCCTGGGCCGATTTTGAGCTGGTCTTTGGGTTAGTTTCTTATAGGACCTGAAACGGCCCTCTTTAAGCTGGTTCAGGTTTGGGCTAGCTTAGCCCATGCTCGCTTTTTTCGGGTCGATGCAGGGCTAGTTTGACCTTGAACCGGCCCGTGGCCATGTCACGTGATTTGGTATTTCTATTAATCAAATAACATGAATAGTGTCCCACGGTAGGGGTGAGCAAGATCCGCCATATCAGTTAAATATGCTCTGATCCAATTCGTATCCACTTAAAGTGGATGTGTTATAGATCCACTTAGTGAAAATCTGTCACTAGTGGAGTGGATACGGATGTGACTTCTAAAAAATCCGTTATATACAATCCGCTCCTCTATCTTAAACAATCATTGAATTTGAAAACCTTGGTCTTTTCTAATAAAGATTATGAAATATATTCACTTTGTGTTATAATAAGAAATTGGTTTTCTAATTTGCTTGGATTAGGCCCTGTTTGGTAAATGATTGTTGGCTGTTTGGGTTAGAAGGTATGATTTGTTAATAATATTAGCTGATTGTAAAAAGTTGGTTGATTGGGTTGGCTGTTAGCTGATAGCTGTTTGGTATAATTTTTTTTCTCAAAAAGCTAATTGAAAATGCTACTTTGAGTAGCCTTTTGAATTTTAGTATTTTAGAGTTACAAAAAGCTTATTAACCAAACAACTAATAGTGATCAAATAAGCCAAAATTGACTGATAAGCTGATTATTTACCAAACAGGACCTTAGCATGGAAATTGGAAAGAATCAGAAGTCTTGAAATTTAGGAATGTTCAAAATAAAGATTGCCAAATTGATTGTTTTGATTTTTAATGTTTGACATCTTGGATTATAAATTATTTTATTTTTTTAAAACTTAAATTTCGTCATTCTACCCGCATCCAATCCGCTATTAACGAATCAGATCGGATTGGATCCGCACCCTTTGCGGATGCGAATGTTGATGAGATTTTAGCGAATTAGATGAGAATTCTCTCCAAATTTGTTTCAATCCGCTCCGCACTCACCCCTATCACACAGGACTTAACTCAACGATTTAAGAGTCAATACAACTCAGGGTGTGTTTGGTTCATGGGTTTACGCACTAAGAATGAGAATCAAAATCATAGTTAGTGTTTGATTGACAACTTTTTAAAACACAACTATGAGTTTTATTACCCATTTAATTAAAAATCTCATTTCCTCATTAAAAGGGGTATCATTTCATCTTATTGGTAATAAAGTTATTGTATTGTACAGTTTGGATATTAGTACTTTTAGATTTTTGTTTTGATTTTTTTGTTCATATTAATACTTTGGATGTCATTATATTAGGAGCAATTGCCTTGATTTTTTGTTTCTGTAATTTTAAAATATTTATTTTCATTATAGGTCATACAAACGTCAATATTAGTAATAATTCCAATTCAACCCTACTACCAAACGTGTAAAATATTTTCACCAAAACACATTACCATTACCAAGTATTTTATTCTTATTTCGATTCTGATTCCTATATACGAACCAAACACATCATCAATATCTATGTATATTTACGAAGGTACAACCGAACAATACAATAACTTTAACATCCAAAATGATTGTATAAGAGAGATTAAGAAAATTGAAGTGAAATTCCAAATTTAGCAATAAAAAATTGTTTTAAGGTTGAAATTAGTTGTTTCTATTTAGCATATAATAAGGTTAGACTTTTAGTTGAGATAGAACATATGCTTCAATTTGGCATTAGAACTAACCTCATGTCAAAGTTCATGATTCGAATATCCACGTCACCCGATATGGTCTACATGTTACTCGGAGTCTATCGAAAGTAATCCGTCCGCACGCATGAAAAGGCACATATAATATATTGTGCAATTAAACTATCAGCTTAGACTTAAAAAAGTATCATTACGTTAATAATTATATAGTCAAAATTGGATACATTTATAATTGAGTGACTAAATTTATTATATGTTATTACTGATAACTAAAAACTTCATTTTTTTTAATGAGGAATTAATGTTATCTGTTTTATTAAAAAATTTATAAATAAATTATTGTAGTGCGTGTGTCAACTTCATATTGACTTCAAAGCCTTAGAATATTGGGAGTGGTGAAGCATAAGCAGTTCCAACTTCCAATGTCTTACCAAACTGAGTCAAACTCAATTAAATAAATAACCAAAATGTGTAAGCAATTTATAAAATAGTTTGATAAATTAATACCTCCAAGACATTATTTAAAATGCGGTATTAGTCAGTCGAGTAAGATTAATGTGTTCCACGTTTGTGGTCCATCACCATTCACCATTAAATTAATGGTGGATGACATAAATGCAATAAACAAATAACACTATTAACAAACAAACATCGTCTAAAACTTTTTGTTTGGGTGTAGCTCAGGATTTTCACCGTTGAACACAGTTACTAATTCTCTTGTTGAATTGATTCAAAACAAAGGATTGAACGCTTTGACTTTTGGTTAAAGATGATTAAAATTGTTAGGAGTCTTATAGTTGTGTTCTAGTAAGACTCCTCTTTGTATTGTTATATTATCTCTGTATATCATCTATCCTTAATTGATTCAGACTTACCATCCTCATCTGGTATCAGTAGTCTTCTAGGTTTTTTTCATGGCTAACATTGAATCTCACGACGGCTCTGCTCCCGCTTCTTCCAAGCGGACCGTCTCCGACGTTGCCGTGTCTGCTCATCCTCCGACGATCAGTACCTTTCTCTCGTCGGCGCATCACTTCGTTTCCCTCAAGCTGTCCTCTCGTAATTTCCTGTTGTGGAAGACGCAGATGGTTCCTTTTTTATCTAGACAAGGGTTGTTTGGGTTTGTGGATGACACCCTACCTTGTCCATCGGATGCGCCACTGGCTCTGCCACCTGCTGCTGCTGCCTCAGAGGTTGTATCCGCTGCTCCTGCTGTCTTGTCGGCGTCGACTGCTGCCTGGCGACGTCAAGACCACGCCGTTTTGTCCCTTCTGATTGCCTCTCTGACGATGTTATGCACTTGGCGTTAGGGAAGGAGACCTCGCGACATTTATGACTTCATATTGAGCAGGTTCTGGGTTTTGCAACGCGGGCTCATGCCCTCAGCCTTCTTGGCCAACTCTAGGCGCTGCGTCAAGGCGATGCGTCGGTTGTTGACTACCTTGGTCGTGCTCAGCTCCTCATCGAAGGTCTCACACTGGCTGGTCGTCCGGTGTCTTTGGACGACCAGAATCTCTATGTTTTTAAGGGCCTCCGTCTAGAGTTCCGGCCACTGGTCGCCGGGTTGACGCGAGGAGCGCCGGTATCGCTTTTTCAGATTTCCTGGTCGCACAAGAGTTCATCTGTGTGGATGATGGTGGTGCGACAGTTCCGGTTGCCATGGCTGTTCGTCGTGGTGGCAGAGGCGGTCAGTCGGGTTTGCAATATTCTTCGCGTGGTGGTCGTGGTCACCAGCGCAGTCGTGTGTGTAGGTGGCGTTCTGGAATCCGGTGTCAAATTTACAACTCTGCCGGTCACTCTGCGTTATCGTGCTTTCGGCGGCATAATGATGCGCCGGGTCCCCAGGCACACGCTACTTACTTGGCGGATGGTGCTGATTTTGTGGCCTCGCATCACTGGTTTCCAGATACGAGCGCTTCCAGTCATGCCACACTGGATCAGTCCGTGATGTCGTCTGCCGCCAGCTACATTGGTTCGGACACCCTACGGGTCGGAAACAGAACAGGTTTGCCTATATCTTGTGTTGGTACTACTTCGTTAGCCACATCTAATCGTGTTTTTCGTATGTCTGATGTTTTGTGTGTTCCTGAGTTGTCTATGTCGTTATTATCTGTTCAGAAATTTGCGAAAGATAATGACATCTTTTTTGAATTCTATTATGATTGTTTTGTTGTGAAGGATCATTCTACCAAGGCGATTCTTTTTAGTGGTCAGGCTTCGGGTGGTCTTTACTCATTGATATCTACTATTTTGTACCAATAATTCATCCCTTATTTTAGTTGTTTTGAGGTTTATTTTCTGTATCCTACTGAAATTGGGAATTGTTTGTGTGTTATATTGTCAAAGTGCTGAATTATCTATAAGGAACAACAAAGGAAGAATATTGGAACATTTTGGACAAGTTCTGGAAGAAAAAGAAATTACAAGGAAGAATACAAGTTGGAAAAGAATTGGAAGCTGCCTAATGGGCCAAGGCCCATCTACCTCCTATATATTTTACCTATTCTCTACAATTGAAGCAGGTTCCCTTACAGAGTTCTGAACCCTAGCTTTTAGTTTATATTTCCCTAGCATAGTTTAGATCAGTTCACATTAGATTAGTTAATTTCAATTGTGGAATCAAAGATTGAAGATTGGATTTGTTCTTTATTAGTTAAGTTCTCTTATTCCTCTATTACTTTCTTGCAATGTTTATGGTTATTTATTGCTTTGCTTTGTTTACTCCAATCATGCGGGAGTAGTTCGTTTATGGGTTTGGATTAGGGATCCATTGTTAATCTTGATGTTCAATTGGTAATTAATTGCATAAAGGGATTGAATCTTTTACCTAGGGTTTATGTTGATTTGGGGATTTCTTTGCACTAGTTATTGGTTTGTGGCCACAATTAATTGCTAGTCTAGGAGAGGGATTCATTACAACGACAGTTGGATGGAGACCTCGAGCCTTACCAATTTCAACCTAATTTTCCTGCTATGAAAGTAGAGGTAATATTGGGGGCTTACAATGCTTAGGTGCTTAAGGTTATGATTGATGCATCACGACAGTGGGGCAATCTTAGCCTAATTATCTTATTGATTACGAAAGTAGCTGAGTAGAATTCTTTTGTGCATTGCCCATATATCCCTTGGTTAATTATTCTTTCCCTAATCCTGAGTTTGTTAGAACATCAAGGTTACAATCCCCCTAATCTGACCCATACTTTTATCATACAGTTTACACCTTAATCAATTGCTTTCTTTTATTCCACATCATTTAGTCTTTGTTGCTTGGATTCTATTAATTCATATACTTTAGTGCCTGGTAATTCACACAATTACGTGCCATAACCCCAATTCTCAGCGGAACGACATTACATCCTTTTTACACTTATCATTTGTGCTCATCACTCGTGGCATGCACCGTTCGTTGTGTTCTGCGTGTCAGTTGGGGAAATCTTCTCGATTCCCTCTGCCGCGTGTTGAGTCTGTTGCGTATGTTGCTCACGTATCTTCCTCCGTATGGCACAATAGGCTGGGCCACCCTCATCATCGAGTTCTTTGTCAGATTTTGAATACTAGTTTCGTTGGTTCTCCTAGTGTTAGTCGTTCGTGTTGTTCTACGTGTTAGTTGGGGAAATCTTCTCGATTCCATCTACCACGTGTTGAGTCTGTTAGTTCGCATGTTTTAGAGTTATTGTACATTGATATTTGGGGCCCTGCGCCTATTCTCTCTTCCAGTGGAGATAAATATTTTGTTCTATTTGTTGATGATTTTACTCGGTATGTTTGGTTGTTTCCCATGCATGCAAAAACTGACTTGTATGCCATTTTTGAACACTTTCGTTGTCAAGTTGAACATATGTTAATCGTAAAATTGTTTCGGTACAGTATGATTTAGGGGGAGAATACAGTCTGAACGCAAGGAAGACAGGAACAGTTTACGTAAAAAGAAAAAAAACTTTTTTTTGATAAGTAATATATATCTCATATATATTATTATAACATATAATAATCAAATTATTATATCAATAAATTAACCCAAGATTTTTAGATCAAAAACAAAAAACCACAAATTAATCTGAACATAAAATCAGTAGAAAAAACCTGACTCTTGATGCCATTGTTAGAAAAATTCATACATGCGCAGCAGAAGCACCAATTCGCCTTTTCTATGATTCTATGTAAAAGAGGGAGTTAGAAAGTTTTTACCCTGAAGCGTGCTCCAAAGATTTTTACGTGAAAACTTTTTTCCTGACTAATATCTGAAACACTCCTCACATCTTAAGAAAGAGGGCAAGGCTTACATATATAGTCTGGTTTGGACCTAAATGTGCTAGCCTTTTAAAAGCCCAAAACTACCCAATATTGAATTAATTCATTAATCAGTTATTAATGTATTAATTCTATATCGATAACTCTTTATCGATTTCTTTTAAAGTTCTCAGCATTACCATGAACGATTAAGGTGTGACTTTCTAGGTTTATAGTCAAATTAGCATAAATAGTTAATGGGACACATGAAGGAACCAAAGTTCTTATCCCTCGAATGTCTCTTACTCTTTCTGATATGAGATTACCCTTCAAGTTCCAGCATAAATAATTCCCATTGATGCTTGCATATGCCATGACTATCAACAAAAGCTAGGGCCAAACACTAACTCACGTTGGGTTATTACTGAAAAAAACCAGTTTTTAATCACGGTTAATTGTACATGACTTTCTCCGGAGTCACCCATCCTGATAGCCTGAAAGTGTTAATTAGTTCTAGACGAGGATAGACAAGATTGTGTTGCTACTACCAATGTTGTCTACAAAGAGGTTTTCAATAATATGTAAATACAACCGGTGATATTATGTTTTTTTTCAAGATGGAAAAATTGCTATATATCTACACAAAAATATATCTTCCATACATATGAATTAGAATAGCAATTGATTCCTATAACTGAGTTACTAGAGAACGAGCATATTTGTCCAATTTATAAAAATCCTGAACAATCATATATAAAATCTCTAAAGTTTCAGCACTACATGCGTACATCTATACATTAGCTATTAATTAAACAATTATTTGCTAGAATTCAAACAATGATAAATTAGAAAACATAATTGATTCAAAACATATCTTCAATTGCACTATATAATATTTGATGTTATAATTTATATAGTTATATATCAATCCAAATATTTTAATATTATAACAAATCCATTTCGTGCATCATACTGGTAAAAATACTAGTTATAAATAATAAATCAAAAGCAATATTAAATAAAGGTCCAAATTTGTAACCGACTACGGAGTATATGTTTAGGATGAGACGTTGAATAGCTGATTCGAAAGCGAACCAAAACAGAACACTACCCTTTATGCGTAAAAATCGAAAATAGTATTACCGCAATTTTTAGAAGCAAACACAAAAACAATATAGTACTCCGTATAAGACAACAAACAATAACAGGGACGTGCAACGACGCACCAGACAAAAACAAAAGGAAAACAAACTCCGAAAGTGGTTGTCTTCGTTGTCAGCCAGGGTTCCAAAAAGTTCCATTCTTCATCTCTATCTCTCCATAATTCCACTCTGTCATCCCGCGTCATCTACTGTTACCATATTTCTTTCTCACTGGAAAAATCCCTGTCGCCCCGTCGCTCTGTTGAAATTGGATGCCCATTTCCGTTCAAAAAGGTAAAACAAAATCCAAGCTTTCAGCTTTAAGTCTGGTTTACAGATATGGGTCTGCTCCTACTTTACCACTTGTTCTTCGAGTGACTCGAGTGTGTGAAAGAAATGCCAATTTTTTATTATTTTTTTTTTGTTCTTAATCTCTTTTTTTTTTTCTTCTACGTTTCAGCATTGACCCAAAACTGATCATTTGGATATGGTCCTGATTTTCTTTGGATTCTCTAATGATGTTTGTTCCTTTTGATGTTACGTTTTTCATTATTCGATTAAATTTATTTTGGTGACTGATATATACTTGATAGTAACTTGCATGGGTCGCCCGATTCGATTAGGTGAGATGCTTGTGGCTATGGCAACCTAGCTGTTGCCATTGCAATAGGAGTATGGGATTATCACTTACTCATCACGTGAAACAAACCAACTACTATTAACTAAAGGCTAAGCTAGCAAGATTCTATTTTTAGTAGAAGGGACCAATTTAAGTTGACAATGGCTTGTTGATAGTACACAGGATTGGTTGCAGATGACTTGGCATGGGGGTTTAGTATATTAATGACTTTTGATGGGTGAGCCATTCCACAAAGTACAAAAAGGGCAGGAGTATTAATGGGTATACTTGGCAATAACCCTTCAAAAGATGGGTAGTGTTTGATTGTTGATAGTGAAATTTAGTGGTAAAATATTTTGGCGAAGGTGCTTTTAGTTGTAGGGTGTCGAGCCTTTTGAGTGTGGGGGCTTTGCTAGAATCCATTTTCTCTATGTGGATAGGACTCTAGCAATTGATTGTGTCATGGGCATACTAACTAGTACTTTCAGTTGGTGAGATTTGGATGTAGACACATTGACTTGGAACTTCTTGCCCATATTATTTTGACAAAAAAAAAAAAAAAAAGAGGAGCTTTTTGAGGTCTGCTCTAGAAACCAATTTGTTTTGTGATCTCATTCTTTGAACTGATTATATAGGAGAATAATATGCTGTGACTCACTCTGGA
Source organism: Ipomoea triloba (assembly GCF_003576645.1). Classification (NCBI taxonomy): domain Eukaryota; kingdom Viridiplantae; phylum Streptophyta; class Magnoliopsida; order Solanales; family Convolvulaceae; genus Ipomoea; species Ipomoea triloba. The sequence goes on along the minus strand of NC_044924.1, from coordinate 11,705,805 downwards.
TATGTTTTTAGTTGATTGGGAATTCATATCTTAATTGTCTTTTTGTGGGAAACATTTTGCCGCCCTAAATCTTAGCTGAATCAGGCTAACAAATTTCTTCTTCTTGCAGATTCCGTTCAAATTCTGATCCTCTGTGGAATTTATTCAACATCTGGCCTTATTGGGTTCAATAGTTCCAAAGCTTGATTATTCCTTTCACACCTGCCTTCAAAGCACTTGCTACATTGCATTTATATTGGGCAGTTAGGAATTCCAAGTAGAAGTATTTTATATTCAGTTATGAAATTCATTACATAATATATAGTCATGATTTGGAAGAAAAATATTGGACATGCAACACCGTTATTGCTGTTTCTTCTGTCACTTGGATTTTTCCTTGCAACATATAATTTGATCACAGTGATTATTCACTACAAAACAGTTGGTTCTGTGAAATGGATCCCTGGTGGTTCGGGTAGTCAGCCCTTTCGTGATCCTGTTGTTGAGATGCCTAAGAGCATGAGAAAGCCGAAGAAAGCAAAATTGTTATTCCATATTGCCTTGACAGCAACTAATGCTACTTATAGCAAATGGCAATGCCGCATTATGTATTACTGGTACATGAAGCAGAAGGATTTGCCTGGCTCAGAGATGGGAAAATTCACTCGAATTCTTCACTCAGGTGGTCCCGACAATCTAATGGATGAAATCCTACCGTTGTGGTTGATCCTCTTCCAGAAGGGCTAGATCGGGTGAGACAAAGCCATCTTGACCTATCCTTGCCTTACTTTTTCTTTTGGTTTCAATTACATGATATATGTGTGCTTCTGCATACTTTTTCTATCTTTTAAGTCAGTTTATGTACCTTTGAGTGGTTTTTTGGGGGTCATATTTAGTCGATCTCAAAACTCAGGTTTTTAGATTTCTTATTGAAAACCTGGGCTTTACATCACCGCAGTGGATTTGACATATTCAAAATTGCCTTAGCCATTCATGACAATCCATAGCAAGGTGTTCTTCTGCTGCAGTAGAGAATTTTATGTAGTCCCCTGCTATGATCTTATCTATGGCACAAATCAAATTTGTCCAGGATGAATTTTACGTTGATTATGTGTTGATCAAAAAGTTTAAGGCTTGAGTGCTCAAAATATTATCAGATTGAAGAACATTTTTTTTTCCTGAACAGCTAAGCCACAGAAGAACTTCACTTTCTGTTAATGGTTTACTTTCCATGATGCATTACTGCATTAGTTATTACTTCATCTGAAATCCTTTTGTTGTATACACTAAATAAAACTAAGCCAAGCTAGTTTTGGTGAATTGGTCCATGCTTGCAGAACCGTTTTGCTATCTCTAGCAACATTTGTCCGACTTAGCTTTCTCTGCTATTCTCTTCTTTGTATTTCTTTTCTTTAGGCTTATTTGCATGACCCCCTCTTTGGTGGGTGGACGGGATAAACAGTTGGACATAAGATCATCATATTCTTAAAACTATGACCATTCTTTTTAAATCCCGACATGCCTTTGTTTCAGGGTTATGTTGTTCTAAATCGACCTTGGGCTTTTGTGCAATGGCTGGAAAAGGCTACCATAGAGGAAGAGTAAGTTTCCTTCTGTTTACATGAGATTGAATAGTTAATTGTGTTTCTGAAAGATTAAGGTTTTTTTTTTCTTTTGGCAGGTACATATTGATGGCAGAGCCTGATCATATTTTTCTAAAACCACTGCCAAATTTGGCTCACGGGGACTACCCTGCCGGTTTCCCATTTTTCTATATTAAACCTGCTGAACATGAAAAAATCATCAGGAAGTTCTTTCCCAAAGAGAATGGTCCAGTAACGAATGTCGATCCAATCGGCAATTCTCCTGTCATTATTAAGAAGGTAAAATAACGTGGCAATAACATAGTCAAGAATGAACTGGCTCTGCAATGGGATTCTCTTTCTGGACTGTTTTAGTTCTTGACTCAACTTTTTATCATTATTTGCTATTACTTGCTAATATAACAATTCTGATTTGTTTTGCAGTGGTCTTGAAATATTAATGTAACAATTTTTTTTTAATATTGTTTTATTTAGGATTTGTTGGAGATGATTGCACCTACTTGGATGAATGTTTCTTTGAGAATGAAACATGATCCAGAGACTGATAACACTTTCGGCTGGGTTCTGGAAATGTGAGTTGCAAGACTTTTAACAACTTTCATTGCCCGTATGAGATGAACATGATCTTTCCGGCATAAATGGGGTTTTTACGTTCTTATTTATGCTTTGATGAACAAAAGGTACGCGTATGCTGTAGCTTCTGCTCTGCACGGTGTACAACATATTCTTATCAAGGACTTCATGCTACAGGTAGGTTTTGTGCATTTTTGTCTTTCTTTTGCTTCATTATTCATTATATATACTTTGGTACATGGTAGCTGCAGTTTTATAAATTATGAGAATTCGTTGAAACTTGTATTGTTGGCTTTCAGCCGCCATGGGATTTGGAAGTTAAAAATAAGTTTATCCTGCATTTTACATACGGGTGTGACTACAATATGAAGGTAAAAATTGTTTCTCGATTCCATGTGTTTATCCCGTGTTCTGTTCAGTGATGCTTATAAACTTACCGTCGAGCTTATTTATCAGGGTGAGTTGACTTATGGAAAAATCGGGGAGTGGCGATTTGACAAGAGATCACACCTCCAGAAACCTCCACCGAGAAATATCCCTTTGCCTCCACCGGGTGTCCCGGAAAGTGTGGTATGATTAAACATTCTCTCCAAGCCAGTTGCACTCATCACTTTGAAATGCTAGTTTCTCCATACACAGTAACTTGCAAAATTTACGGTTTCCTGTAGCAATAGCCTGTTGTTTGTAGTTATTTTTATGTCTTTTCACCGGGACACCATTTGAAAGTCATTGTTGCAAAATACCGTGGAGAACAGCACCTGCAGAAGCCATAGCTTCTCAGTAACTAGTTGGTATTGAACAGAACTAGTAGCTTCAGCATTTCTTTCCCTTTTGTGCTTTTTCTGACACGTGTTTTACAATGGGCCTTTCTGTTGTCTTTTTGATCGATTATTACTCTTTTATGTTGGTGGGGGTGTTTGGGAATTGTGACTAGAGAGGAACTGGGATGTTATGATTGAATTGACAGTTGTAGGTCTTCTACAATGTGATGTGGGGGACCTGTTCTCAATCTTTTTTCATTTTCGTCGTCTTTTGATTTTGCATTATCCATTGCACAATCTTGCTTGAATGCCATAGAAATTTTCTGAATCTTTTTATCAACTGATTCCAATTTTGGGGGGTGACGAGGGAAAACCGTAGTCACTACCCAAGGGTATGCACTGGGTAAACCCTGCCTTGTGGCCCTAGCCGGCAAAAGACCACAAGGAGGTAAACCAGCTTAAGTTGCCCATAACTGATCAGTTCAGACCAAGAGGGCTGAGATTCGAATTCGTGACCTTGTGGTTACAAGTTTGTATCTTTAGCCATCTTGGTTTAATCTATAGTTGACCTTACTGAGTTTATCTTTCCCTAAAGCATTTTCGGTTTCTTCTATGTTTCCAAACTTCTCTTCAATTATATTCTGGCAGAGGGGATGCATCCTGCGGGCAATAATTGAAGAAGCATCCTATTGTCGTTTCTTGTGAATTTTCTGTGAAGTTTCGATTTATTTGTCTGTTCATAACAACATTCAATGTACAATTGATTTGGAAATCTGGAAATCTGGAAAGAGCTACTCTTTAGCAAAGATCTGTGAACATCATGATGGGTATGATGACTGTATTGAATCAGGGACATTCCTCACTCACTCACACAATTAATGCTTTTGCAGGTCGCTCTTGTGAAGATGGTAAATAAAGCCACCGCTAACCTTCCCAACTGGGAATCTTTCATCTGAACCACTGCACGGTAAAAACAACTCTCGGTTTTTAAATCAAGGAAATTCCCGTGCTACGTAAAGGAATCCAATGCACAAATACTTCTTGACAAATCCCGGGACACATAACATCAAGTTAAGACAAAATGTTGGCCACCTAGTCAAGCCAGAAACTCCCGTGAACACAATTAGGTCATGTTTACATTTAGTTTAACTAGATTATAGATGTTTGTGTTGAGCCCCGTCGAGAATCTGTTTGCGGTGTAACAGGATATGTTTTTGAGGTTTAGAGTTTAGAGTCGAGAATATAGCATAGTGGGGAAAAAGGTGCAGAGAGTGAAGGGTGATATACTGATTATAGTATATTATTTCACAAAATGAAATGTCATTTTTGTCCCATGAGAGCATCCATGATCCCACTTTTTTTTGCTCTTATCATCTTCTTCAGATCTTTGCAGCCTTTGTGTTCAGTTTTCACTGTTTACATATTTTAAATGGCATACCTTACCTGTAGGCTTTTGGATTCCACATCTGAACATGGGCCCCACTGTAGCTGCTGAGTATTTTACTTTTTACACCATACAAGTCACACTTGCCTCTGCTCCAAATTCAGTGGAGAGATGACATGCCAAGTGATCTGAAGAGGTTTGAAGTTTAAAACCAAGAATTAACAAGTGATATTGGCTCAAGTGAAAAGGGGTGTGAGTTGCTTAAGCATGAGATTTCCCGAATGCTGTCAACTAAGGTTCAACTAGATTTTAAATAGTTTTTGTTTTAATAGGCGTTGATGTAAATTGAATCATATAACATCGATTATAGATTATTCATCTAAGTAGTAAAAAGGTGAAATAAACAAGATACTAAGAATAAAAGTTCTTGGTAGCTCGAGGATACAAAAACACGCAATGTGTATTGATTTTGGCCGTGCCAATCTCCTTCGCCACGGAGCAGTTTGCTTCAAAAATGGTGTTGTTTGCGAGAATGTAGTCCATTAATCGTCTCTGGGTGTTTAGACTCCATTAATCGTCTGAAATACTTTGTTCATCCTAGTCATTTACATAGTGTCATCTCGAGCCTGACCAATTGACAATCCAGAGCATCTTGGTTGATCATATTTACCCCGAGAATAAGGAATTATTTAAATTTAAATTATTCTTAAACAAGATCTTAAGTCTCGGTATTATGAATGAAACGATATATGCTAAAAAAGTTCTCCAACAAATGCGATTCAATTCTGAATTATTAGTCAAAACTTTGGGTCCGTTTGAAAACTCGAAAAAGGACTTTCGAAAATCATTTTCTGAATTTTCTTGTGTTTGGGTATTCAAGGAAAATACAATCAAGGGAAAACATTCATTCTGGCCAATGGAAAACAAAAATTTGGCTAAAAATGTCTTCATAGATTTTTAGTCAAAAGACATTTTTCGAAAACTTTATTTTTCATATTTATCTTCTCTCACATCTATTTTCTAATTTATAAATTATTATTTTTACCACCACCACACTACCACTATGACTAACACCAACACCACCGCCATCACCACCACCACCACCACCACCACTAATTATTATTGTTGTTGTTATATAACAAATAATATGTCCATTTTTCGGAACGAACCAAATAGAAAAAAATACAATTTTTAAACTTTCAACCAAACAAAAAAATGTAGTTTTCTGACATTCAACCAAATATCAAAAAATTAAAATATTTTTTAAAAACATGTCATTTTTTTAAAAACATTTTCTAGATTTTCAAACCGAAACTTACCAAATACCAACAAAAAAAATACCCAACCCAATCTTTTATCTCATTAGTGCTATTACCCTTAACAACACATGATGTTCTTACACTTAGATCTGATGTCAAACACACTATTCATTTACCCAAAAGTTGTACCCAGTAGACACAAACGGCAACAAAAGGGCTATTGGTAATGTGAGAGAAGGATATGGAATGGCAGTAGAATCACATGCAGTGCAGCTTACACTGCCATTTTTGTGATTCAAGACTCGGCATCACAGCTGAAAGAGGGGAGCTGGATCTGACCTTCACCAGTCACTTTGTCTATTATTTGCATTTGCTTCTTTCTCCTTTTAATTAGTTCACACTGCATTTTTCTTACATGCATGTGTTGGTCACAATATGACAAAACCACCCCTACTCCCATAATAATTGTTGTTGTGAAGTGGATCTACTTTTTCATTCCACTTTTCCTGTTTATTTTACTACTTTCTCCTTTAGTGCCATATCTACACTCCTCATCAACATCTTATTCCTAGGCTAGACAAGACTACACTACACTACATTGATAAATGATAACAACATAAACAAGAGTTCCGCTTTTAATCACTCAATTATAACCTTAGTTTTTCTTTTAATTATCAACTTTGATTTTTTTTTTTAAATAAGTTTTAAATTAAAGGACATTTATTTTATTTAAGGACATTTTAAATTAAAAATGAAATTTCTTTCAGTCTAAAACTAAATGTGAAACAAGTTAAAATCAAGAACTAGAAATAAAATGCATAGTCTCCTGAAGCCAAAGGTGGAAATAAACTCTATAAATAATTAGGTATGCAAATGTCATACTTATATGCTCAAATGTAATACTAATCAGGAATAAAATTTTTGTTACTTATAATGGCAAATGTAATACTAATCCAGGAGCGGCCCTGAGGGAGGTCCAGGGTGGGCAGCTGCCCAGGGCCCATCTCTATAGGGGCTCATAGGCCGTAAGATATAATGAGTATTATATATATATATATATATATATATTATTTATTATATATTTAAAAAATAGGGTTAATTGTTTCTGAAAGTCGAGAACTGAATTCACAAAGACTGAAAAAGACATTGTCGCACACCCACTGCTCACGCCGCCCAGGAGTATAAGGGTCGCCGGTTGCGCCTACGCCACACCAACCACTCAAATACTTAAAGATTTTCGATTGACTGATTCATATAAGTGCCAGCTGCTTTTGTTCCTTTTTTTTTTTGTTAAGGTCGATTTTATAATAATTTTTTTAATACAACATTACCTAAAAAAAACATTCATTCAGAAGTGAAAAAAAAAACAGAAGAAAAAGAAGTAAACAAATTGATCATCTGGAAACAAATTCTTCATATATAGGCCCTTTTTTAAATTTCGCCCAGGGGTCTATATAAAACTTTTGGACCGGCCCTGTACTAACTTATTTAATAGTATTTCAGTTTTCTAGAAAATTGAAAAATTGTTTCTTGTTTTCGAAATAGAAAACTGTACTAGTAAACATGTTTTCTATTTTCTGTTCTCTAATTTTCCAAATTTTCAGAAAACTGGAGAAAATTTACTGTTAGTAAACAGGCCCATAATGCTTTTGCATCAAAACGCAAAATTATTACTATGCATTTTTCTTCAAAAGTATTACATTTTCCTTTATAAATGACAAAAATTTTATTCTCGATTAGTATTACATTTGAGCATATAAGTATGACATTTACGCATATAAGTATGACATTTGCATGTTGATTCAACCCAACCCGACCTGACCCGTCTCACAAATAAGCTAAGGATGCGTGAAACGGTCTCACACAAGTGTGACCCTAACATAGATATAACGAAGAGCAGGATAAAAACTCTAACCAAGAAAAGTGGGCCTGTTTACTAACATAAAACTGTTTTCAGTTTTCAGTTTTCTAATTTTTCAGTTTTCATTCTCTGTTTTCTGTTTAGAAAACTTGTTTACTAACACTTTTTTTTTCAAATTTATTTTTTTTAGATTAACGTTATAAAATTAACATAAGTTTAATTTCAAGTGATTTTTAGATCTTATTTTTAAAATATATTTGGTTTAAATAGAGTAAATATAATTTTTACTTTTAAGTCCAATATATGTAAAAAAAATTACATTTGATATCCGAACTAAATTTATATCTGTATATAACATAACTAAAAGTATATCCAAACCAATAACTTATTAAGTTCACATGAAATTTAGTTTAGATAATATTAATATTTTTAAAGTTAATATTTAAAATATTTGGATATATTCATTTGAATGACATGTTATAATATATAATTTTTACTTTGAATTCTAATATAGTAATATATGTGAAATATAATCTAATAGATGATAAATGATTCTGTTTTCCATTTAGAAAACAGTTTTTAATAGTGTTTTAGATTTCCAAAAAATTGAAAAATTGTTTCCTGTTTTTAAAATGCAAAACTGTGCTAGTAAACATCCTTTCTGTTTTCTATTCTTCAATTTTACAAATTTTCAAAAAACTAGAGAAAATTTCCAGTTAGTAAACGACCCCAAAATTAGAAATATGTTATTTTTCCTATTATGACTATGTATTTTATCAACTATAGAATTCTTCATTTGTTTATGTGTATTATTCTAACTCTACTTTTATAAGTCCGACCTCTAACTAGGACTAATTCTTGTATCTCTATGAATACGTCTCTTCTTATACTTTGTAAACATGATTGATCTTTAATAAAACTCTTTGCAAATATTATTATTCTCATCTCATATTAGTATACCAAACGATCCATGACCAACAATACAACAGCCATGCCGCAACCACCACTAGGGATGCCATTCCCGGCGTCACGCCGCCTCCTACCGCCAACACCACCGACACTACTAACTCCTCCTCTCGCACCATCTCAGATATTATCCCTCCACCCCCGGCCCCAATAAATACTCTACAAACATCTCATCACTTTATCTCCCCCAAACTTACTTCCTCAAATTATCTGTTCCAGAAAGCCCAAATTATTCCCTTTCTCTACGGCCAAAATCTACAGTGGATACGTGGATGACTTCTTTTCGTGTCTGGCTCATTACATTCAAGCTCCAGATGGTTGTTTCGTCATAGCCAATCGTGCAGCCCAAGCTTGGGTTCGTAAGGATTCTTTTATTTTTGTCGATGCTCATCTCGTCTCTATTTGATAAAGTTATGTATGTTGTTATGGGATATGCCACGTCCCTGGTCTTGTGGCAAGCTATTAAAGCTGTGTTTGGGTCCACTTCACAAGCATTATTTTTGAGTCTCTTTAGTCAGCTGCAGCCTTTGCGCTAGGGAGATTCCACTACATGTGAGTATCTTGGCAAAGCTAATGTTTTAATTGGACTACTTGCAAAAGTCAACCTACCAATTAGATGAGTAGAATCTTTACCCATTTAAATGTCTCTGCCTTGAGACCATGTAATGGTTTCTTCATTGAACATAAAGGAACCTATGACAATTGATCAACTGAATGATTATCTCATCATTACATCCAAAGAATCTTCAAAAGTTTGGCGCAACCGTCTTGGTCACCCTCACTCAAAAGCCTTACACAATATTCTACGTCTTTGCCTAGTATCTAAGCCCTTAAATAATGTTAACTCTCTTTGTTTTGAATGTAAACTAGGGGAATCCTCATGGTTTCTACTAGAAAGAGTAAAAAGAAAAAAGTCTAGTTCTGTTGTATCAAGTTTAGTTTAAACAGACATTTGGGAGCCATCCCCAATTATATCTCATGAGGGTTATCGCTATTTTGTCATTTTTATTGATGATTACTCTCAGTATACATGGTTCTTTCCCAAGAAACTAAAGACATATATCTATACCATTTTCCATTGGTTTCAAGCACTGGTTGAGCAGATTTTTTGTTGTAAAATTAAAGCCATTTAGTATGATCTAGGATGGGAATACAAAAAATTAGACAAGTTCTTTGTCAATCTTGAAATAAATCATCGTCAATCATGTGCTTACACATATGAGTAAAATGGACATGTAGAAAGACGTCACAGACACATTTTCTAAACTGGTCTCACTTTGCTTGCCCAAACCTCCATTCCTCCTAGCTATTGGGTCTATGCCTATGGAACTGCGGTTTTCCTCATTAACCAAATGTTTTCTACAACCTTAAACAATATGAGCTCTAATTCTCTCATCAATAAAAAAAAAATCTCGATTATTTCTTCCTTTGTGTCTCTATTTGTCTGTGCTTTCCTTATCTTCGTCCTTACACCAAGCAAAATATAGAGTTTTGATTTGCCTCATATGTCTTTCTTGGTTACCCAGAGTCGTTTCAAGGATATCGTTATTTGAATCTCAATACTAGAAAGATTTTATTGTATGTCATATCCGATTTCATAAGAATGTTTTTCCTTTTGTAGCAAATTAAATACTTCTCCGCAGGTTCCTGTTCGTGCTTAGTATGTAGTACCAAGGGTTGTTGTTAGTGCCCCGAGCCAACCGCACTGCCAACAAGAGGACATAGTCGTGTCGCCCTCGTGTCGTGGTTGTGTCGCCTAGTCAGAGAGGGATACTACCTTGACACGCTTTGGACATGGTTATGTTACCAGTCTAGCTAGGGACACAACTATGTCGACGCAACCTACCTCAATAGAATTCACACCCAAGCATTCTCCAATTGTTCCTTCCAAGCCCGAGCGGTGCCAACTAACAATTCTGGCTCAACAAACGCATACTATCGTACATTGCCACCTGACTAGTAGTTCTACGAGTAACAAAGCCTTGATCGTCACGTGTAGAAAATTCTGAATTCACCTGCTACTCTCAAGTTTTGAAGAACCCTGCATGGAAAACAATGATGAACCAAGAGTTCAAGGCCTTACTACATAACAACACTTAGAAGTTAGTTCCACTAAACAAAATATGAATGTGATAGGATGCAAGTGAGTGTTCCTAGTCAATTGAAAAGTTGATGAATCAATTAAATGGAGTTAATTCCAGCAATGGTCCTCCGACTATGTTGATTTTCCAAAATTAGTCCCCGACTTTTAATTTGGACAATTTTGGTCCCTTGACTTTCAAATTCTTTCCAATGTTGGTCCCTTCGTCAAATGAAGGGATTAAATTGTCCGTTCACATGTTTAGTGTATTATTACTCGTATTTCTCCTATCCTATACGCTGTATATATGAATATAATCTCAGTCGAAGTCTCAATCGAAGCCAAATAATCTCATTCAATGTCTCTTCAACTGATATTATATTCATATATATAGCGTATAGGACAGAAGAAATACAAGTATACAAGTGAACGGATAATTTTACCCCTTCATTTGACCTTAATTTAATCAAAATTTGACGAAAGGACCAACATTGGAAAGAATTTGAAAGTCAAGGGACCTAAATTGTCTAAATTAAAAGTCAGGGACTAATTTTGGAAAATCAACATAATCGGATGACCATTGCTGGAATTAACTCCAATTAAATGTTACAAGGCTCGACTTACTCCTAAAGGGTTCAATCAAGTTGAAGGAGAAAATTACTTTGACATTTTCGATTTAGTGGTCAAACCAACTATGGTAAGACTTCTTTTATCTCTTGCCATAACTATAAACTAGTCAATTCGTCAGTTTGATGTTCACAATGTCTTTCTAAATGCATGGATGCTTACGTGAAAATGTTTTTATGAAGCAACCACCAGTTTATATAGACAAAAACTTTCCTACTCATGTTTGCAAATTGCAGAAATCACTATATGGCTTGAAACATGTACCTCGCGTGTGGTTCAATCATCATGATTACTTACTTTCAATCGGTTTATAGGCATTAAAAGCTTATGTGTCTCTTATTATCTATTCCGTTGTTAACACTCAGATTTATTTATTAGTTTATGTTGATGATATACTAATAATGGGCAGCAACAAAAAACCTCTTGATCTCAATTACAAACAGGCTAGCTGATGTTTTTAAAATCAGAGATATGATGTCGCTGAGCTTCTTTTTGGTATAAAGATAGTTAATAGTGATGGGGCAATGACATTGTCTCACAAAAGGTATATAAGATCAAGAATGGAACACTAGAAACTAATTTCAACTCTAATTCCAGTTAATAATAAGTTAAGTATAACATACACAAGTCAACCATATGAAAATCTTAGACAATATCGTAGCCTTGTTAGAGTACTTAAGCACATAACCATCACTCATCCAAATATCTACTTTGCATTCAACAAACTTTGTCAGTTGATGCACTATCTAAACATTTAGCACTGGGTGACACTCAAATGGGTTCTAAGGTATGTCAAAGGGATTCTAGACTTTGGACTACGTTTTACAAATCCAACTCTAATGATATTCATGTTTTCTTGGACTCTTATAGGGCGGGGAGTCTAAATGACCAAAAATTTACTAGTGGTTTTGCTATCTTCATTGGTAAAAATATAATCCCTTGGGCTTGTCGCAAGCAAAAGACAATGGCTAGATCCTTAACAAAAGCATAATACAAAACCATAGCAAATGCCTCGGTAGAAGTAATATGGTTAGTCACTCTCATTTGTGAACTCGGACTCATAGTAGCAAAACCACATTGACTATGGTGTGACAATATTGGTGCGTGCTACTTATCTGTGTGCAAATTCTGTTTTTCATGTCCGAACTAAACATGTAAAATAAACTACCACTTTATTCATGACAAAGTAGTCTCAAAGGAGCTATAAGTGAACTACATCTCTACAAAGGGTCAACTTGCAGACATCTTCACCAAACCACTCACCACTACTAGACTCAATCTTTTAAGGGACAAGATCAATATTCTCTATAGAGAACTTTAAGCTTGAGAGAGCGTAATAGGATTCTGTATTTCATCATATTTAGAATTTCTTCTTCAATTCGTTTATGTGTATAATTGTAACTCTATCTTTACCAATCTTGCCTTAGCAAGGACAACCAAGCTTTGTATCCCTATAAATACGTCCCTTCTTGTAATTTGTAAACATGATTGATCAATAGTAAACCACTTTGCAAATATTATTGTTCTCAATTTCTTGATTATCTGTACGTGCCACTTGAAATTTCTCTGTCTCTTATTTATTACATTCTAATGTGGTAACAATACTATTTATGAATTGATTGACACCCACAATAACTTTAAATAAAATTGCTTATTAATCAACTAAAAAAATCAATCAAATAATTAATGATGTCACATAAAATAAAGTGAATATTAGGAGAGTAACATAGAATCACACTTTTGATTATTTTAACATGGTGCATGAGTAGAAAATCGCAAATGGTTATTAGATGTAATTAATAATAAGCATCATTAATTGGCATTAGATGTACGATGGGAATTATTGAGCAACTTTATTACTTTTGACCAGCCTTAATCATTGCCAACATCCTCTCAAAGAGAAAGAATATTCCCATATCTGGTTAATTAATTGCACCCGCAATTCCATTTTGTTTCATGGATAAAAGTAATTTTGCTTTTTGAATATTAACTTGAATGACTTAATTTTTTTTATTTTTACATCCAAAAGGACCAAAACCAAAAAGTAATAGAGTTTAAATATGCAAGATTTTATTTAGATTCATAGAAAAAAATTAAATTACTAATTTTCTTATAAATAATATATTATAGATATTTTGGACAATATAAATTTAATTATTTAACCAAAATATGTTGCATTAACCTAGATTTAAAGAATCTCAGACACTCTTTCCATGACTCCACGTGAGCTGCCTTTTGAGATTAAGCTCAATACAAGATTTTGTTCATTTAATTATTATTAGTCACAACTTTTTATTTATTTGTTTTTCTTTTTATGAAAAACACTCACCATCACTATTCGAGAGTGTGCAATAGGTAAATTCGTATTTCGTAAATTACTCAAAACAAAGTAAACTACACTAGAAAGACATGTGCGACAGACTTGACCAAGAGAATATTAATAAGAATCGTAACTTTTAAGTACGAGAATTATGCTCTATCTACTTTGAACATCTTTTTCCTAGCCTCCCAACTAATATTTGAGAAGTAGACAAGAAAGAAAGAATGTATGGGAGCAGGTACTACTCCAATCACTCACATGCATCAGCACATGAATGTATCTAGAGATACGTAGATTTTGTTTTATTGTTAGACAACATTTATAAAATGACATTTTTTTCATTTAAAAAATATTTTAAGCAATTAGAATATTTAAGTGATTAAATGTGTACTTTTCAAAAAAAATTGAAATATGATTTTTAGTATTTTAAAAGTAAATTATAAATATCATAATCCTTATTATATTTGTTAATGTAACTTTTATTTCGTTTTCCAAAAAAAAAAAATGCAACTTTTATTTTGGTACTATATATTAATATAGGTTTAGTAGTTCATGATATTCGTGGTTGCCATTCTGATCCCCCACATTCTGAAAAAAGAAGAGACAAGCAATGCGCCACTAAAACTTACCTAACTTTATTATAAATGTATTATTTTCATGCTTTTTCATGATTCTATAACGCAATTAGATGCCATCGCACATACACACACGAAACTCGAGAATGGAATTACAGTCTGTATCAAGCTAAGCCACCACCATAAATAATAATAATAATAATAATAATAATAATAATAATAATAATAATAATGTATATTGTTCCCAAAAGGTTGAATCTCAAACCCCAGTCCAATAGAGCATCTAGGATGATAATGTAAATCATGACAACTTGGCTCCCTTACGTTCCAGTCTGGTAGAGCATCTAGGATGATGTAGTAAATCATGATAACTCAGCTGAACACAGAGGCCAGACTTTTGAAAGGTTGCCCCACATTGTCGTCGGTGAGACTTACACTTGAAAGTTTGTATATTAATTGAGAAATATCTTACAATTTACTTTATTCATCCGTCTCTTATTATTTTTTTTAAAGGATCTTAAGTTTAGAGTTTAAACTTAATAATAAGGGTGCGTTTGGTTCGCACATGGGAATCGGAATCGGAATGGGTATCAAATACTTGGTAAGGGTAATGGGTTTTGGTGAAAGTATTTAGCATGTTTGGTAGTTGGGTGGAATGGGAATGATTATTAATAGTTGGGGAAGAAATGATGAAGGAAGATGAAACCCTTATTTAATAAGGGTATGGATTTTGCCATTAATGGGGTATTCCAAACCCATAGTAGCATTCACAAAACCTATCAACCAAACACTAACAATCACTTTGATACCTATACCTTATGCCTAAACCCCCCAACCAAACACACCCTAATATTATTCTATAGCCATAGAAGGAGTGGCCAAGTGAGTCTTCCTAGTGCATTTGTTAGCCTCCGAGATCAAATGTACAAGTATGTATTTGAGGGTATTTGATAGATGGGGTCTAGCCGTCTAGGGGATTGGGGTGCATCTTTAATATTATTGTATACATATTACTCTCTCACCTTACTCTGCCCCTTAGGCCTTAGCTTTAATCATTATTTGATGGAGCACGGTACACGCTGCTGTATGGATCATAAATAAATAATATATTTTTAATATACTAAAAGTACATTATTTAATACTAAAAATACATTATTTTATATATTTTTAAATAATGTATATTCAGTACACAAATAGTAAACTTTTAATATGTTAAAAATGTACCTTGTACTAATGCTCCACATAAAAATTTGACACTTAGCTTTCTCTTAACCTAAAATGTATAGCATTAAACTCTATAACATTAAACTCTATTTTTGGCCCACAAAAATAAGAATATTCTTTTCTTTTATTTCATTATTATACAATGTTGTCCATTCTCGTGTAATAAACATCACAAATAATCTTCGCAAATTATATCGATCGTGGACCGCGCATCAAAACGACGTCGTTTTGATTAATGAAAACAGACATATGAAACGACCTCCGTTCCATGCCATTCACTTTCAGTTCATATACACAGCAGTTACATTTCAACACAACTGCATTTACTTTTCGATATAACTACAGTTTCATTCGATAATATAAAAACACAAATGTGAAACTGCTATTCAGTATCAGTTCATATACACTGCAGTTACATTTTAACACAACTACAGTTACATTTCGATATAACTACAGTTTCATTCGATAATATAAAAACAAATGTAAGACAATATCTTTGAGATGACCTGTAGTATTAGTGACCACGGTCCCCTATAACGACTGAATAATCTTACTTTCCCACATTATCTTTCTTCGGATAAAGTTTAAAAAGGTTAAAACAATGATATGCTTTTTAAGTTTAGGCAAAAAAAAAAAAAAAAAAACAACGTAATTTTTCTTTAACTTTTCTTAAAACCTGTTTCTATATTACCAAACCGACAACTTTTATGATATGTAGGAGTTAAAAAGTAAACAAATAACCAACGAAGTTAATTATTAGAGTTAGAGCATTACTTGCTACTTTAACCTAGTTTTAGGGCTGTGATTAATCAGAGTATATATGTATCCTATAATGTGACAAGTAAACTATATAAAGAGAGTACTTTCAATTATGTATTCTAGCCACTTCTCTTTATACAAGTAAACAGATAAAAGTTAAAACATGGTTGTATTCAAGCTAGCTCTCTTTAGACATGTAAACAAATAAAAGTTAAAACATGGTTCTCCGAATATCACATGCATTATTGATTTTTTCCGAAAATGTGCATAGGGTAAACTTGCCTTATGATCCATTGATTTTAGTTGATAAAAAATTACAAGGAGATAAATCAAGGCTAGGTTATCTATAATTGACCGGTTCAAATAAAAAAAAATCAATAAATAACTCACACAGAAAATTGAACTTGAAATCATATGGTTACCGAACTAACAATCTGACCAACTTAGTTAAATGCCTGATTGCCCCCATTATTGAAAATTTTAAGGTGTGTTTTCGGTAAAATTGTCTTATGACTCTAGCCAATAAAAGATTACAAGGAGATAAACTAGGCAAATTATTGTGTGGACCAAGATCCAAAATGACGTCGTGAATTTTATGAGTTGGAATAGCGTACTTTATATATTAGAATAATGTACATTATATGTTAGAATAATGAACTTCTAGGGTAATGTAATGCATTTTATGAGTTAAAATAATATACATCATGAGTTATAAAAATGCATGTTTCAGCGGGTCGCGTGTAAAACAAATACGCAAAACACAGTCATTTTTACAGTGATCCACATAAATAACTATTGGGTAAATTAATCCTAAATTGCTTATAGCTGACCGAATTAAATAAAAAATATCATAAATAACTAACAATATGATAAACTTGACTGGTTGCCCCCACCCTATTATTGAACTTTCCCCTATATATACACTGGCAGACCAACCCAAAATGAAGCATCTACCAAATACAGAGAAAGCCTGAAGCCATGAAGGCCATCCTCTTAGTATCCCTAGCCTTAGCAGTTCTATTCACAGTAGGACAATGCAGCGGCAGAGGCAACTGCAAAGTTGAAGAAAAGGGCTCAACCCTGCAAGTCCTCCACGTTTACAGCTCCTGCTCTCCGTTTAGGCCGTCTGGGTCTTCCCCTTCACTTTCATGGGAAGAAACCGTGCTTCAAATGCAGACCAAAGACGAGGCGAGGCTCGAGTACTTGAGCAGCCTCGTCGCCGGCAAATCCGCCGTGCCCATCGCCTCCGGGCGGCAGATGATGCAGAGCCCCACCTACATTGTGAGGGCCAAGATTGGGACCCCGCCCCAGACCTTGCTTCTGGCCATGGACACCAGCAGCGACGCCGCCTGGATTCCCTGTACCGGCTGCGCCGGTTGCCCTGCCTCCACTCACTTCTCGCCGCCCAAGTCCACCACTTTCAAGAATGTCAGCTGTGGAGCTCCTCAATGCCATCTGGTACGTACTAATGTACTATTATCATCTCCTTCGAATAAATCAGTTTTCTAAAATATTTTCAAGAAATTTAATTTGGATCAAATATTTAACTTTCTATTTATATTGTTCATTTATAACATTTTTGCCATCTTTGTAATAAATGATAGCATTAAATGCCGTCTTAGCCGTGTTTGGTAAATGACTGTTAGTTGATTGGGTTAGCTGTTTGGGTTAGAAAGTATAATTTGTTGATAACATTAGCTGATTGTAGAAAGTTGTTTGTAGATTAGCTGTTAGCTGATAGCTGTTTGGTATAATTTCTTTTCTCAAAAAGTTAATTGAAAATGCTGCTTTGAGTAGCCTTTTGAATTTTAGCATTTTGGAATTACAAAAAGCTTATTAACCAAACAACTAATAGTAATCAAATAAGCTAAAATTGGCTGATAGGTTTATTATTTACCAAACAGGGCCTTATCTTACCACACTATTTATAACATTTTTGACAAGTAGCTTTTAGCTTAATGGCTCATCTGTAGATCTTTCAAATGTTCAAACCTCATTGAAAATAGTATAGACAAATAGTACTTTAAAAAAATCTTATGACATTAGGAAGATGTCTAAATTCTATTAATGACACACATTTTTATATATTCCTGTAAAAAAATAAAATCATGTCTATTTCTGGAAAATGAATGTTCATTTTAATAGTCGTACAAAGTTAGGTGATGATGGGCAACCCATTCAAATTAGTCATAATGATTTAGTAACTATAATGTTATAATAAATTTGATTTTAATGAGAATTGTCTATTTACTTTCTTGTTTTGAGTAGATCAATTATGAACAATTTAAATTGATTTAAAAATGATAAGAGATTTACACTTATAATTACAATGTCAAAGTTCTAATCTTTACCTTTTATAAATAATTTAGGCTAGTTTACTTCCTAAAATCTTTTGTTTGTTAAAGTGACAATACATTATTTACCTAAAACAAATGTTGTGGGGTTTTTTAGTTATCCAAAAAAAAAAAAAAAGGTTAGGTGATGATCACTTTATGACAATTCCTTGATGAATAATGTTGATGTAAACTTTCAGATGCCAAAGTCTACGTGCGAAGGCGGCGCGTGTAGTTTCAACGTGAGTTACGGCGTTTCTACAATAGCCGGAAACCTGTCCCAAGACACCGTGACACTGGCCACAGACGCCGTGCCGGGCTACACGTTCGGCTGCGTCCGTAGGGCCACGGGAAGCTCAATGCCGCCGCAAGGTCTACTGGGGCTCGGCCGTGGGCCCCTCTCGCTGCTGTCCCAAACCCAGTCCCTCTACAAGTCCACATTCTCCTACTGCTTGCCCAGCTTCAAGTCCCCCAACTTCGCCGGCTCCCTCAGATTGGGGCCCACCGGCCAACCCCTAAGGATTAAGTACACCCACCTCCTCAAAAACCCCCGGAGATCCTCCCTCTACTACGTCAACCTCGTCGGAATCAAGGTCGGCCGCCGAGTCGTCGACATCCCTCCCGGCGCGTTCGCCTTCAACCCCGTCACCGGCGCCGGCACCGTCATCGATTCCGGCACGGTCTTCACCAGGCTAGTAGAACCCGCGTACGCCGCCGTGAGAAACGAGTTCCGGCGGCGGATGGGGAAGAACACGACGGTGACGTCACTGGGCGGGTTCGACACGTGCTACACGGTGCCCGTCACGGTGCCCACCATAACTTTTATGTTCCAGGGGATGAACGTGACGCTGCCGCAAGATAATTTCCTGATCCACAGCACGGCCGGGAGCACCACCTGCCTGGCCATGGCCGCCGCGCCGGACAACGTTAACTCCGTCCTCAACGTCATCGCCAACATGCAGCAGCAGAACCACCGCATCCTCTTCGACGTGCCCAATTCCAGACTCGGCGTCGCCCGCGAACTTTGCAGCTAAACTGCTTTAATTAATTTTACTAATTTAGTCGTGATCTGAGAATTTGGTGTTTTGGATTGGAGATTGGTGAGATAATAAGTGTTCGTGTTTGTGTTGGTGGGTAAGTTTAATTAGTTTTATTAATTCAGTCTTAATCGAGAATTTAGTGTTTTGGATTGAAGACAGGGTGGAATGAGTAGGTACTAGGAATAGGATGTTGCATTTGGTGTGGTTTTTGTGTCGTTGGAGAGAGGGAAATGAAGGGCAGGGGGCAGGGTGTGGGTCTTACGTTATGATGGTTTTGAAATTTGTGGAGTTTTGTCTGTGTCACGGGGTGGTCGCAAATGCTTCCAAATACTAATAAATTTTTACGTACATTATTGTCACGGGTTTACCTACCCGGACCGTCTACGTTTGAGCTTTGAAATTTTGTCGGTGAATTTTCAAGTTTGAAACATTTTTGTTTTTTATTTTCGTGAATTTTATGATTTTTTTTAAAAATAAAGTAAAATGGAGGATGCATTCAATTAAGGTCCAAAAATAAAACATTACAAAAATTCAGATGGCGAATAGATCCCAAAGAATGGAGCAGATCTTGCTTTCTTGAAGACACCATTTTCGTCTCTAATAATCCAGCCAATGCCCATGCGGCCTCTTTGGGTGTCCAAGGAGGCGTCAACATTAATTTTAAATCACCCCGTCACTAGTTTTTGCCATTTTGAGATAAAGTCCTGCTGCGAAGGAGTATGTACAATCCCTTTCTCTTTGATAGACTTCCATTCGCAAAAGTGAGCTTTGGCTTTGAAGACAATAGAGGTAGCTGGTGTGCTTTGTGCATTCCAAATCTTGTCCTTCCTCACTTGCCATATATACCAACGGATTAGCATAAAAAGACTTTTGGAGTCACCATTTATTAATGTGCTAATATTCTGTGAGATCTATTCGGTTAGTGTGGATGAAGAGCTATAAAGGAGGGTGAGACCAGATAAAAATGCTTATTACTTAATTAAGCACATGAAGTGTTTTTATTGCATCGTGGCAGCACTGAAAGGTGCTTAATTAAACTTAAGTTGCACCCTTTCGAGAGGTGCAATCCACGGCACCTCTGGTGGTACTGGTAATCGAAAGGAAACTTTTTGTGGTAACTTTTCGGTGCAATGTACGGACTTCTCGGTTACTTAGGTGTTATAAAATAGGTTATTAATGATCGATACTATTGAGTGCATATTATTATAGTAATCTTTCGGACGAACATAAACGATTGTGGTTGGGGTTTAAAGTAAAAGAAATGATGTGGTTGAGAAGATCGCTCCACTTCAAGTGCGTCCGTCGTCGCCTCCTCAAGTGGCGTTCGCCTCATCAAGTGCGTCCGCCTCCTCAAGTGGCGTTCGCCTCCTCAAGTGCCGTCCGCCTCATCAAGTGAGTCCGCCTCCTCAGGCAGCACGTCCACCTCCTCAAGTGCGTCCGCCGTTGCCTCCTCAAGTGGCGTCCACCTCAATCAAGTACGTCCGTCTCCTCAAGTGGCGTCCGCCTTAATCAAGTGCGCCGCCTTCTCAAGTGGCGTCCGCCTCATCAAGTGCATTTGCCTCCTCAATTGGCGTCAATCTCATCAAGCGCGTCTGCCTCCTCAAGTGACGTCTACCTCAATCAAGTGCATCCGCCTCCTCAAGTGGCGTCCGCCTCAATCAAGTGCGTCCGCCTCCTCAAGTGGCGTCCGCCTCATCAAGTGTGGCTGCATCTTCAAGCGGCGTAGCATACGCGCAGGAGGGTGAAGGGATGCAAGAGAGAACCCAATGATTATCAATGTACCTAGTGGTCATGGTCCGCCCTGATCAACGATTATCAATGTACCTATTGGTTATGGTCCGCCCTGATCGATTATTAATGTACCTATTGGTCATGATCCGTCCTGATCAACGATTATCAATGTACCTATTGGTCATGGTCCGCCATGATCAATCTTATTAAAAAACAATAATAATAAAAAATAAATAAAAAAAATTTCCCTTAGGGCCATCACGGGATCCGTTATACAAGAAGGACACATTGAAGAGGAGGTACTCCAATAAAAAATTGGGCATACAGCACCCCAAAACCACAAGAAGATAGACATGCTCAGGATGTTAAACAGTCATTCGTTATACAAGAAGGACACATTGAAGAGGAGTTACTCCAACGGCTCCTTGGAGTTGTTACCCGCACTTAGTGTAGATATTAAGCAACCGTTACAATCACATAAGAGTCGTTGTATAACAAGTATAAATAGTAGGCCTGTTGTAGGAAGAAAGAGGCTCTGTTTCTAACACCGAACACCATTGTACTCACTTACGATCGTACTCAACTATGAATCTATGATACTCACTTATCTCTATATTATCTGGTAACATACTTACCGTCAGAAACCTTTGTAAGAGTTTTGGATATGGAGTTGAGAATTTATCTCAAGGTGTAAGAAACAAAATACATACTTTACATCATGAAGATGCTAAATTACGTACTACTAGGGAAAGCCAACTCCAAAAATTATATACCTTACAAATCGTGTGAATTCATTAGGTATAAAATTGTCGATATGGTGTAATAAAGTAATAAGTCCTAATAAATAATCAAATACATAATTTCTTAATCTATAAGCTAATAACAAATAATTTATACAATGTACTAATTATTAATACATTTTTTCATTATACACATATATATATATATATATAATGGTGTATATATATACACACATTAATATTAATAATGCATACATACTAGGCGGGCCCCCGCCCCGCCAAAATCTGCCATTTTGGCGGAATGGGCTAAAAAGCCCGCCAAAATATGTGCCATAAAATTCAAAGTCCGCACCGCCTTTTTGTTGGGGTAAGACATGCTAAGCCTAGTTTGACGGCTCTAATCAGGTAGGGACATCTTGTATAATTGTCAATTGCATCATATAAAGTTTTTCATAAAGCTACTACACTTGGTTGATGTACGAACAGGTTGTAGGCCTTGTTCTGTAAATCATTTGAACCTTGTATTTGTAAAAAAAATGATTGATTTTTAGTGAAAAAGTGTTTGGACGTAGCCCCATATATTAGGAGGTATTCTACAACTGCGATATCAAATTCTTGAGTGTTCTGTTTATTAATTTTTATTTCATATTGATCTGTTAAAATTAATATCTCTCCTAAGTGTTTATCTTACGGGGTTATTAGTTCCTGCATTATAAATTTTCAGAAACTTTAAAGAGGGCTCCTGACATGCCTTATCCGAGAGTATAAAAAGGGAAAGTTAGGGTGCGTTTGGTTCGCATATGGGAATCGGAATCGGAGTGGGTATCAAATACTTGGTAATGATAATGGGTTTTGGTGAAAGTATTTAGCATGTTTGGAAGTTGGGTGGAATGGGAATGATTATTAATAGTTGGGGAAGAAAAGAGGAAGGAAGATGAAACCCTTATTTAATAAGGATATGTGTTTTGTCATTAATGGGGTATTCCAAATCCATAGTAGCATTCACAAAATCTATCAACCAAACACAAGCAATCACTTTCATACCCATTCCTTATGCATAAACCCACCAACCAAACACACCCTAGTTTTCATTGAGGATATCTAGTTGGTAATCTAGAGTTAGACATTACTTTCATTTTCTCAACTCTTAGAATCATAGCAAGAAATTAACAACTTCAATTTTTATTTCAAGATCAATTCTCATTATTACAAGTTCTAGTTAGATTCAATTACTATTTCTATTTTAGAAACATGTGTTGATGTAGATGGAAGATTCAATGCATTTTCCAGTTATAGCTTTACTTCCAATTAGCTAAGTTAAGTCCAATTCAACTATTTCAATTCATTGCAATTTGCTACTTGTTTGCTTTGTGACTTTGATTCATTGCCTATTGTTGATATGTAATCCTCTTTTGTCTTTGAATCTATGTTAGTTTACATCATGATCATGTGTAAGTAGTCCCTTAGGAAGGGGATAGAGATGAGAGTTACGTTTATGTTGAATTGGTTGAATAGGAGTGATCAGACTTGACTTGATGATGATAATTAACATGATTGAGTTTCGATTGATATGTGATTGCCTAATCTAGACTTGAGGGGTTAATTAACCATACTCCGCCTTTGAAAAATGGGAGTATGAGATGTCAAGAACACAATATGTTTGATGAAATTCCTATTAATTAGACACTCATAAGTCATGAGAATGTATGTGTGTCTTAAGGGAATTGAATGATCTTGAAAAAGACTTCTTCCCATTTGATGGCATCTGTTGTCAAGTCAATTAACTCTCATTCTTGTTCCTAATTCGATCACGTTACTTGAGTT
Organism: Ipomoea triloba; assembly: GCF_003576645.1. NCBI lineage: Eukaryota > Viridiplantae > Streptophyta > Magnoliopsida > Solanales > Convolvulaceae > Ipomoea > Ipomoea triloba. The sequence goes on along the minus strand of NC_044924.1, from coordinate 11,682,165 downwards.
TAGTCTAAATTTCAATCCTCCTCGACATTTTCTAATATTTGTTTGTTATTTGTTACAATTGCTATTCCTTTTAATTGTTTTGTCATTAGTCTATTTCTATCTTGCATTAAATGATCTTCCTTAGGGTTAGATTTCTATAGAAGTTTTAGTACTTTTTGATTGAGAGAAACTTAAGTATACATCTTTTGTCAATCCTCAATACAACGACAATTACTCACCTTAAGCAAAAATGCTCTTTAGCACACAACACCAACAAAGAAAATGATTGCAGCATTCAATGACATGACGTCTTAAATGCAATGGGCACTGTCTTTCTCCATTACAATTAAATACAATTTCCTTTGTCAAAAATTGAAACCCAGTTTACTTCTAGATAAGAGGGAAATCTCCTGTGATTAATTTCTCAAATGAAAAGCAATTAAAATAAATTCAAATATAAATCCTTCAACAATTTTCTTCTTGACTCGAATCGACGATAGAATGATGAGAGTTTAGCCGGCTAGACTTAGGGTTCAGTAGAGCAAGGTTGAGAGGAGGGGTTTACAGTATTAATTTACGTCTATAGTGTTACTAGCCTTAATTTGTTCATTAAATTTTTTTTGTTTAAAAATAATTACTAGTATTTTATATGTGTAGAAACAATTATGTTACAATGAAGTTAATGGACAAATTTTTTTTTAAAAAAAAAAAACTTGTAAAAATATATCAAGAAATTATGATTAAATACTCCGTAATATATTAAAATTCTTCAATTTCTTTTAGAAAAGTTATTTTAACGAATTTGGGAAATTTGTAACTTATATATGTATTTATTTTTGTATTTTTTTTCCAAAAAAAAAATTAATTTAGCAGTTTAGGCCTTTAGATTTTTTTTTTTTTGTAGTGTTCTAATATAGGAGCTAAATAGTGCGTATATTTTTTTTATTTTTTGAGTACAAATAGTTAGGGATGTCAATCGGGTCAGCCCTGTCAATTTCGGGCTAGGCCTGTCGGGTTGTCGGGCTTATCGGATTCGGGTTGTCGGTTTATTATTATTTTAATCTCGGATTCGGGTTAGCCCTAACCCTAACCTTCGGGTTGTCGGGCTTATCGGGCGGGTTAGACTATTTGAACTATAAAAAGAAAAAAAAAAAAGAATACTTACATTCGATAAAACGGGGTCAAGTCGTCAACCGGATCCAGATTCCTTAGAACGGGTCAACCGGATGAGCATTGAGCACATTAAAATTTAGCAATTGTAATTGCAACGGTTCGATTTCAGTTCGGATTTAATTCGGTTCGGTGTTCGGTTCGGTTTAAGACCCCCAAATTTTTAACATTTCCTAAGCGACAAGACGGTCAAGGGGTGTCGCGACTTAGCGGGGCGTCGTAATAACTATGCTTGAAACATCACATAACCCAAATCCAAAATCTAATATCTAAATATTAAATACCAACATAACAAATTAACAATTTATAGGTGAGTTCATCTTTAGTATTTTTTTTATCACTAGGTACATTTTTAAATAAAATTTTAATATATATATAAATATAAATATATATTACATATAATTAATAAATAAATAAATATATATATATTATATATATATATAATATATATATATATATTATTTATAATATTTATTTATTTATTATATGTAATATATATTTATATTTATATATTTATTAAAATTTTATTTAAAAATGTACCTAGTGATAAAAAAAATACTAAAAATGAGCTCACCTATAAATTTTAAGTATGTTATGTTTCAAATCACTTCTATAATAAAAAAATAGTTTTTAATTGTTCGGACTATCGGGCTAGCCCATTTAATTTCGGGCTAGCCCTATCGGGCCATCAGGCTTATCGGGTTCGGGCTCATCGGACTAATTTATTTATCAGGCTAACCCGTTCGGGCTATAGCCCTGTCGGTTTCGGGTTTTTTCGGTCTAGCCCGTCGGGTTCGTGCCCGATTGACATCCATTTGGGAAACAGGAATTAGGCCATTAAACTCAAATAACACCCAAATAAGCCATTGAACTTGGTAAAAAGAGCAATTAAGTCACTAAACCCGTAAAAAAAGAGCAATTAACTTTTTTAACAGGTTAACTCTAGGTTAAAGTACGAATAAGTCACTGAACTATCTAGGAAACATCAACTAAGCCATGAAACTCAAATAACTCTCAAATAAGCCACTTTTTTTAAAAACTTTTTTTTATGAGTTAATTTCATTTTATGCTCTAAATTTATAAGTAACATTTTAATTTTAGTCATTTTTTATCCGAACATCCTTATTTTTTTTTTAATGAGTTATGGCCAAATGTTTATTTAATCAAATAAAAAAATTAAAAAATTAAAAAAAATTAATTTGCCAGTGGGCGAAATGCGAACTAATTCGCCCAGAGACTAGTTTAATTTTAATTATTTTTTCTACTTTTCTTTTATTTATATCAGTCCCCTGGACGAATTAGTTCGCAACTCGCCCACGGACAAATTATTTATTTTTTTAAATTTTAAATTTTTTTTATTTGATTAAATAAATATTTGGCCATAACTCATTAAAAAAAATAAATAAATAAGGATGTTCAGATAAAAAATGACTAAAACTGGAATGTCACCTACAAATTTTGGGTAAAAAATGAAATTAACTCATAAAAAAAAGAGAAAAAAAGTGGCTTATTTGTACTTTAACATGAAGTTAACCTGTTAAAAATGTTAATTGCTCTTTTTTACGGGTTTAGTCGTTTAATTGCTCTTTTTTACCAAGTTCAGTGACTTATTTGGGGGTTATTTGAGTTCGATGACCTAATTGTTTTTTCTCAAATAGTACGATGGTTTATTTTTACTTTATCCCTTTGTTTAATATGCAGAGTTTACATTTGTTTTAGAATAAAAATATTGAATGTGTTAAGTTTGATTTAACCTTATTTATGTGTTTTTGTTGCACCATCTTATGTACTATGAAGTGAGCTTTGAGCCTTGAAGGTAAGTATAGCTACTTACATTACAAAGGAGATAAGGTAAGTATAAAATTGATATTTGTTATGAAATGTTATACATATATAAAAAATTTTGAAATACGTCTATAGTATATTGTAGTGTAGACATAAATTACTAGTGTAAAGTGTAAACCCCTCCTCCCAACCTCTCTGCCGGACTATAACTCCAGCCGGCTAAACTCTCCCCGTTCCGGCGTTCGATTCGAGTGAAGAAGGAAATTGAAGGCTTCAGATTTGAATATATTTCAATTGCTTTTCATTTGAGAAATTTATCGCAAGAGATTTAGCTCTTACCCAGAACTAAACGGGGCTTCAGTTTCTGGCGAAGGGTTAATGGAGAAAGGCAGTGGCCGTTGCATTTACGACGCCGTGTCATCGAATTCTGCAATCCTTCTCTTTGTTGGTGTCGTGACGATCGTTATAATTCGTGTTCTTTTTGTTATGTACCGGAGCACTAAGCCACTTCGACCCGAATCACCGCGACCCCTCTGCACACTCATTGTATTGGGTTCAGGTGTGAATTGGTTCTGTGAAGTTTGAATGTGCACCGTTTATTTGATTGTTCTAACTTTTGGGCTTTAATTTTGATGCAGGTGGTCACACGGCAGAAATGATGAACTTGTTGTTTGCACTTGAAGAAGATAGATTTAAGCCTAGGTTTTACATTGCTGCTACAACTGATAATATGAGTCTCCAAAAGGCACGAGTATTTGAGGACTCTTTAGTTCAGAAGGTATCTTGCATCTTTCCAATAGATTTCATGCCTTTATTCCCATTATATGTTTTTTGAAATGCTTTTCTCATGTTGTATATATATGTTGGAAACTGCTGTGAGGTCTGTTAGATTTGTTTGTGTTCATAATCTACCAAATATGTTGTGTATTAGAGTGTAAATTTTAGAATATATTTCTTCATTAGTTTTGGGCTTTCTCTAATTTTTAGGTTTTAAAGAGAAGAATTTAGATAAATAATTATAAAAAACTATTATGCTACTACTTTTGTTTGTACACTTTGAAATGTGAAATTTTCCCAGAGGTTATAAATTTTGGTTAGTCAATTTCCTTTTATAAAGAATAAAGCATCCCACAGAAGTCTGCCTCCGTAGCCCATCCTTATTTCTAGTTGGTTTATCTTTAATCTAGTTTCGGTAGATATAAGGATTATCTGTTGTTGTAGGCAGGGACTGAGGTGGTTGGAACAGCTCAGTTCATGCAGATATATCGAAGCCGAGAGGTTGGTCAATCATACATAACCTCAGTTGCTACAACCTTAATCGCTATCGCTCATGGATTGTGGTTAATGATCAAAATTAGACCTGAAGTGGTATGAAAGACATACTTATTATGTTCCCCTTGATTCCTGAAGTTGTTTGAAAGATTAATATTCTTTGCCCTTCACTTCAAATCATATTTTGGGAATTTATGTACCAAAAATTCATTTTGCAGATTCTCTGTAATGGCCCTGGAACTTGTATACCCATATGTGTAATTGCATTTTTCTTAAAGGTATGCTTATTTTTCACAGTAACTTTCCGTCTTGCCTACTATGATTTGATCTACAGGTGCAATTAGTTAGTTACAGGTGAAATCACATAACAATTTTTTTTTTAAAAATAAAATAGAGTTGACATAATTTTTCCTTAGGACGGTTAAGCTCGGAAGTCAGAACTGAGATGTTGCTGTGCATTTATAGACTATAATTGAAACCTTTAACTATGATCTCAAAAAAATTAATTGCACATATAATATTGTCATTAGTGATACAAGATTAAGAAACAATAGAAGATCTATTGATAACTTTTAAATATTAGAATATTAGAATATTTCTTCCTTGTTAAACCACAGAAGAATATCTGTATTTACTTCAGAGGAAGACACAATATTATTATGAATTCTATTTCCTGCATTTCTATATCCAATTCAATAACTCCCTCCAAAAATGATTAGTGAGGAGAGTTCTGCATTTTCACAACTATTTTCTCTCTTTATAAGTAGTGATATTTAGTATTTATCTAGACGTTCTCTCTCCGTTTTGTTTTGTATAGGTACTTGGAATCAGGTGGTCATCTATATTTTATGTTGAGAGTATTGCAAGAGTGAAAAGGCTTTCTTTGAGTGGTTTGCTCCTTTACAAATTACACATGATTGATCAATTATTTGTTCAATGGCCACAATTAAAAAGCAAATATCCTCGAGTTCATTATGTGGGTCGTCTTATGTGACTGCTCTATGGCAATAGTGAGTTTGCAAAACTTTGATGTTGATCTTATTTCTCATTCTCCTAGCTCTTTTAAAAATTTCGGGTTGACATTAAAGATTATTTGTTTCAGAAAAGGTTGTCAGAGGCATGGTTGTAACCAGAAAATTTGACCACATGTATCTTCATAGTACTATATTCAAAGGGAAAATAGAGTAATACCTCATTTTTTTGTAAGGTTACACTTTTTTTTTTGTTGTTGTTGTAAATACATTTACATGTGTTATACAAATGGCTTTGGGTATGAACAGATTACATTTCCTTGCCTAGCCTAGTGCAGGCGTGCAGCTGAATTATTCTGTGATTTACTAATTTAGGTGGCTCGTATGAACACTCGGAAAGTAGAGCTTAGAAACTCAAGAAATGGAGATTTCTGTTTCTTTTATAAACTTGCATAGATTGGGAGAATCAACTTCATGTTTTTTCTTGATTTCTGTCGAGATGCAATAAGATTCAGGTTATGAATTGATTGAAATTTTGTGCTTGTTTCTGATATGCTTCTTCAGTCCTTGCTTTCGGTGTAATAGTCATCTTTAAGGGTTTAATTAGATGTTGGAACGCATTTCTTCTTTTATGATGTTAGTAGGCATGAATTTAGCTCTCCTTTTTGTGTGTATGTGGACAGCTTTCATGTGTGTGCAGGATGGTTTGTATGAGTTTCTAAGCTCTGCATTTACAAGTTTTCAAAAGAGCTGAGCCACCTGAATTACAGAGGAGGGGGTTTAAACCAATAGTTGGCTTTTATAAATATTGACCCAGTGGAATTATGTCATACTTTGTGTATGGTCAAAGGCTCTTGATTTTGGTATTTTTTTATGGGCTCAAAAGGTGTGGAAAAAAGGCAAATTATATCATGGACCATGGTGCATTATTATAATACTGTAGAATTAATCATAATTTATTATTATAATATTGTAGGTCCATAATCAGGTGCGAACTGATCTTAACATGTGAACCTGTGAACTTCTGAAGGATTGCACCACACTTGCTATATGATTGCACCGCACCCGGATACCCCATGCATGTCTGGGAGTCATAGCGGTCCAATCATATAGTAGTTGCGGTGCAATCCTTCATAAGTTCGCAGGTCCACAAATTAAGGTTGTCTCCCACTTGATTATGATTCTAATATTGTAAGCTTATTATAACAATTTTGTAGGTTTATTAAGATGACATCAATATACATATTATTATTTACACTTTTTTTTTTAATTTTTTATATAAATAAAACCAATATTACAAAATATATTGTTAACAATACCTCATTAAGATCTTTTGAGTGAATACTCTTGTTTTGTAACTGGTGGCCTCGGGGATGTTACACTTATATTGCTGTAATTGGAGACTGGTTGACATTAGAAAGATGAGAACCCTGTGATGCTTACTAATCCCAAACACATTTGAGCTTTCCAACAGAGGAGATCCATGTATTATGTATATACTGCAAATGGCATTCATAAATTTAGAGGCCATATTTACAGCTTTCAAAAAAAAAAAAAAAAAAAAGAGGCCATATTTACTAAAAAACAATTTAGCATTACTTTAACCGCAAATTTTACTGTGGACCACAGTCTACAATGCATTGTAGTTCAGGCATCAAAACGGTGTTGTTTCTTTTAATGAAAATAAACGGCACCCGTTTTGTGCCGTTCTGCAAAAAGTAACGATGTGCGTATAACATATTCAGTTTCATTTTATATAGACTACAGTTTTCTTTCAATACAACTACAGTTTCTTTTCAATACAACTACAGTTTCATTCGACAATATACACTCAAATATGTGAAATTGTTATTTAATTTCATTTTATATACACTATAGTTTCATTATAATTTCATTACAACACAAGTACAAGGGCCCTTGAAGTTGGGGATTCTGCCTTTTGGGGCAAGTTAATTCTATTGAACACATAATATATAAGCATAAATGTGCAGTCTTAAATTTTTAGTTGAACCGAAATACATCCTTCAATTAATTCATTACAAAGTATGATAGCCCCCAATCATCTAATCAATTACAAGTTGAATCAACTAAACTAATATCATTGGCTGATCCTGGCATCACCATGGAAAGAGAACAATAACAAAAACACTCAAATCCAAGATCCCAAAACCACTCCGCTCATCTTATTACATAGCACTGTCTGGAAGATATTATGTTGACATCATTCCATTCACTTTAAGAATCAAAACCAGTCACTGAAGCTTCATCATAATTCAATTGTTAATTTGTTATAATTCCATTGCTCTCTACCTCTTAGATCATAGTGTTGAGTTCTGCTGTAATCAACTCAATGACACTCAGTTTGACTAATTCCTAGCACCAAATGCTATAGTGATCAAGATAATGATTGATACTCTTTTAGTGCCCATAGATTGTTGCACTGGTATGAAACTGAGAGAGCATATAAGCAGTACAAAACATGATAAGCAGCACAACTGTACACCTGAACTGGGCGTTCATAATCTTCCATTCTTCCACACTTCACCGCATATTTTACATAACTCTGCTATAAGTCTACAACATAAATTTACCAATGGGAGTTAGCACTTAGGATCAAAGATGTGTACTGGACACGGGAGCATTCAATTCAAGCCACAGACCCTTGCGATTATGTCCATAAAATGAGATGACAACATAAGACTGAAACCAAATGTGGATATCAAGTTATTCAACAATGAATCAAACTCCCTTACTGCATTTTACTTAATCTTGCACTTCAATAAGCTCATTGACCAGGTAGTTCATAAACAGGTTAACAATCATGGAGCATATTCAAAGTACACAGCGGTTGATCAATGGCCTGTTTGGTTCACAGAATGAATTTTAAGCGAATAGGAATGCTATTTCATAGGAAATTGAATAGGTAAGAAATAGAATAATAATTGTATATTCTATTGTTTGGTTCGCTGAAGAAATAGAATTTAGTAATGTTATTCCAGTTGGTTTAAGGAATAGAAATGGAATATGCTTTTTTAAGACATAAATACCCCTTATACAAAATATTATTATTATTATAACAAAATTGGGAGTAAAGTATCAAGAACTCAAGAATAGCCTAATACCCAGGGGCCTGGAAATCTGGAATACATATTAGGGAATAGCTCATCCCAATAACAATATTCCTGGGAATAAAAAGTATTACCAAATGAAATAAGCCTATTCCTGGGAATGTTATTAGATTTGAGGACTATTCCATGAACAAAAGGGCTGTTTTGGAGTATCATATAAACACAAAAGTAACTTGGTAATAAACCAAATTTGACACAAACAGATCAAAAGTTTCGAGCTTTCACTTATTAGATGGTATAGTTTAATCAATTCATTTATACAGCCAAACACCTATTTACTTGTCAAGATATCATAACTATAAAATCTCAAAATGTGAGGAAAGTTACCTACAAATAACTGTGGCATGAAAAAGCTTCAATCTTTACCCCTTAGAATTCACAGCTGCTCACATCAAGAAGCTTCAACAATGCCATGGCTTTGCTCCTCCCCTTGTCGCTTCCATTCTCCGCCACTTCAATAATCCCATCCACTGCGCCTAAAACCAGTCCCCGAATGCTCTCGGTGACCTCTTTCCCACTGCATTGCACCAAATTCAATAGTGCAGAAACCGCGTTCTCTTTGGTCCGATTGCTTGATCCGGTGGAATTATCCAGCAAATCCACCAAGACTCCGACGCCGGAAACCTTTCTGAAGGCCTCCCAGCTCTCCTCGCACCCTGCAATTTGGGCGATCACGGCGGTGACGTCTTCTAGAATCCCTACCCTACCGTCCTTGCACACCAGCGAGAACAGCGCCGGGACGGCCCCGAGCTCGATGATTTGGGACCGATTAAGAGGGTAGAGCGCGATCCCGAAAAGCGCCTTGAGCGCGTCCTTGATTGACCTAGAAGCGGAATTAGGGTTTCTCGCGATGTCGATTAGGCCGAAGACGATATCCCGCTTGTGGCCGATGATGGGGCGGTAGTCCTCCACGGTGAGGAGGCTAAAGATGGCGGAGGCGGCGCACTGGGCGGTGAAGGCGGAGCTAGGGTTTCGGAGGGCGTGTGAGAGCGCGTCGAGGAGTCCGCGCGTGGATATCAGCGCATCCTTGGATGAGATCGAGAGGTTGTGCAAGGCGGCGGTGGCGTTCTCCTGGCAATCTTTATCGGAGGAATAGAGCGATTCCGCTAGGTAAGGGATCGCGCCGGCGTCGGCGATCAACGGCCGGCTCTCGGCGTCGTTCTTGGAAATGATTCGCAGCTCGCAGATGGCTTCCGTCCGGCTCCGCTCCGAAACTGAACTCAATTTCGTCACGAGATTCTTCACAGCCCGGCTTTTCACCTCCATTTCCACACCTTATTCCTGCTCGATATGTTCTTCTCTTCTGCTCTGCTGCATATACTATGAGAAATTGGGAATCGCACGCGCGATATCCTCTGAATATATGACTGCGCGCGTGTATGTTCGTATATAAACAATGCAAAGCAAACATTATCCGTATTGGTATTTGGTAGATAGACGGGAAACTCGACTTTTCTTCAGAGTTGGCGTACGGAGGTTTCACAGTCCCCAAAAGTCAAAACGACATTTTCGTCGCAGCTGAAAAGGAAATCCATCTTCCCCCTCTACGAAATGCTTTTTTCCGACCAAATCAAACACAATTCTACATTACTCCTAAATTTTACCTCTTTCACTTTTATTTCATGACGTGGTAAATAAAGATTGAATATTTTCATCATGACGTGGTAAATAAAGATTGAATATTTTCATCATGTGAATTCTAGAAAAAGTGTCTACATAAAATATTTAGGCAAACTATTATGTGAACTACAGTGCTATGTGGACCATATATACTAAAAGTACATTATTTGTGTAATGAACTCTATACAAAATAATATACTTTTGGTATTTAAATAATATATTTTTATTCGGATACAATATACATTTTTAATATATTAAAAGTATATGTTATTTGTGTACTGAATGTACATTATTTGATAGTATGATCCACACAGTAATGATTGAAGGATTTGTGAAAGGGAGTAAAAGTTGAGTGTAAGAAGTGGAATCCAGGTAGGCTATGTTTGGCAAATCTACCTGAAAAGATAGCTGAAAAACTATAAGCTAGAAGCTGAAATTTAAAAAGTTGTTAAGCTAGTTGTTGTGCTTTAAAAGTATTTGTTAAAATTAACTTTTTGATAAGTTGATAAATGTAAATAAACTTATTTAAATTTATGAAGATCTCCTTTTTAGTCTTTTTGCATTTATCAGCTTATCAAAAGGCTAATTTTATCAAACACTTTTAAGCATATCACTAACTTAACAGCTCTTCAATTTTTAACTTTTAGCTTATAGTTTTTCAGCTTTCAGCTACCTTTTTAGTTAGATTTGCCAAACATAGCCATTATAGTCATGTTTATTCTTAAACTTTTAATTTAATCACTCGTGATCTTTCAACTTTTAAATTTAACCAACTATTATCATTCTGTTAGTTTAAGTAACGAAAATATTACGAGTAATGTTGATTAAAAACTTGAAAGTTGAAGGACCATGTATACTTAAATTTGAAAGATAAATGACTATGACGAGTTAAATTAAAACTTTAGGACTAAACGTGACGATATCACTATACTCGGATGATCACAACTGGTATTAGCGTACTCTTCTACATCACAATTTTATTAATTTATGAAAAAAAATATGGGAAAGACAACTTCTCTGTTATACAATTCAAAATTTTTAATATATATATATATATATATATATATTAGTGCGTACTCGCACCCATTTCTAATATGAGATAAAAGCTACCTAAAAAGCATTCTTAACTCAAATATGTACATCTTGATAACCAATTTCTCATTCACTCATTATTTAATTTGAGTATGTAATACTTTAAATTAAGTATTTCACTTAAGAAAACTCAAATCCACTTTGACATGATTAAAATCAAAGTGAATCTCACTAAAAAAACTGCACCATAAAATATCACTTTAAGTGTCAATTTCACCCAATTTTTCTAACAGTAACACTTTGTGGTATATATATTATTGCATCATTAAAATAATGAAGACTTAAACTCAATAAATAAATATTTAATAAGTTGCTACTTCTCATAACTTTTAAATATGAAAATCATATTTTATTTACACAACGAACAAACATGCACTAAGGATATCCTTATTCCTGCAAGTGTATCACTTTCAAAAGTAAGTTTCACATCAACGTAATCAATTTTAAAATTACTTCACTATTTTATCTACATCTTGCAATACGCTATCACTTTTTAAAAACGGTCCACCTTCCCATCACAATTATAAATTCATATATTTTCTAATAAATAAATACATATAATAACAATAAAATATTTTTTTTTATAAGAAAGGCTTAATGCATTAAATCATCAGAAAGCAATTGAACAAGATAAAGGGGAGGGGTATCAACCCATTCCCCGCAACCTGACACAGAAACGGCTTCCCGAGCAACAAAATGGGCAGCACGATTTGCAGATCGTTTCACAAAATGGAAACAATAAAATATTTTTAAAAATAGCTTTTGCTGTCATATTTGGCAGTAAAAATAGTGGATTGAATGCTTGCAACCCACTTAGGCAATAAAGATAATAATTTTTTTGTTGTAACGTGACCTAGCAAGTGATAAACTTGATGGGTTGAGGTTAGCGTAACTGCGTAAGTAACAGTAATTTGTAATGCATTGATATTATATAAAATTATTTTAAAATAAAATACAACGAAACAATTATTTTAATGAATTGACAGTACGTAATTTCTCCTTAGCAGAAGAAGTTATTATTAATTATTTTTTATAAGTTTATTGATGAATGAGATATTATTTGGTCTAGTAAAAGGCAAAATAGTCTTATATATACATGGAGTATTATTTAAGAAATAAAACAGACAAATCTTATCATGAGGTGAGGAAACTTCATACTTCTCCCACAAAAATAACAATTAATTAATACTATTAAAAAAATAAATAAATAAAGTCTTCTTGATTGTTGGTCAGTTGTTTGTGGCATACCGTGTACGCCTGAGCAGCTAATGTAAGCATTTTGAGCAACTTCTCTTATTTTTTCTGTTTATATTGTGATTTTTGAACATTCAATTGTTGTTTCAATGTTTCTTATTATGTTTACACAAGAGCAGAGTTTATTAAGTGTACACTCTCAGTTAAAGGTTATAAATTTCTTTCATCACCTAAAAAATTAAATTAAATGTGAAAAGTTAAATAATAATGACATAAATTAAATAGTCATAGAGTAAGATTAAAAGTGAAATTTTTATTTGTATTAAATATAATATATAAAAAAGTAATTAAAAAAAATAACGAACGTATGAAAGATGGAGTGGATTGAAGTGTGAAAAGAATCGTTGAAAGTATCCAAGTTTTCTGGTTATAAAAAATGATGAAGTATGAATGAAATTGGAGAAGTTGTTGAAGGCATTAATTAATTATTAAGTATAGCCTAATTGGTCAATAGCTTCAGCTCGGTTCATGAATAATGATCAAAGAGGTCAACATGATATGGGAGTTGTGTCACGCGGTTTAAGTATTTTAAGCAGTAGATTTACCCCACAAGTTTTTAAGTATTATCTTTAAATGTCATTAATAAAAACTAGTATTTTCGCCCGTGCGTTGCACGGAATGGATTTGCTATAACATTTTAAGAATATTTGGATCGATATACAATTATATAAATTATAACATCAAATATTATATAGCGCAATTGATGAAATTTGTTGGACCGATTATGTTTTCTAATGTTTTTCTTACTTGAATTAGAGCAAATAATTGTCCAATTACCCATACGATGCGCAAATAAATTTTTTATTATATATTTAGATAATAAAAATAAAGATAAAATTATAAAAAAAAATTAATATTGAACATGTAGATTTATTTGATTATAAGATTAGTGCAAAAGTATTACTCAATTAATTGAATAATATATGACTTGTTTGTCTACAATTATCTTAAAAAGATCAATAGGTAATATGACTTATGTAATTATATTATTACTAAAATAAATATGGGAAAAATTAGAAATAATTTAATTATAATTATTATAAAAATGAATTTAACGACCAATGTTTAGTTTAATTATCATAATAATTATTAGGCAATTATTAATAGTCAATTACACTAATATATGTGCAATTATACTTTTATAATTTAAGTATATGCATGTTCACTGTATCGCATTTAGTTTTTTCTTTCTCCTCGATATTTGAATGAATTAATTGTAACTATTATAAATAATCTAACAACCCATGTTTAATTAATTTTTTTAAAGTTTAAATAATTTAAAGTTTTCAAAAAGGAAAGTGTAATTAAATTTTTTAAAAGTTTTTTAAAAATACTTTTCAGGCAATTAGTAATGTCCGTTTCCTTTCCAATTTGCCTAATTTCCATTTCTTTTTTCGTTAGAATCTTATATTTTCAATCAATTAGTAAAATCAGTTTTCTTTTCCATTTTATCTTTACTATTGTTTGGACTGGAATTTCACAAAGGATTATTTTATATTTATTAATAGTAGTATAGATAAGTATTTGAATTATTATTATTGGTGTAAATAATAATTAATAAATTATTTTTTGGGTAAATCAACGTTTTAGTCCCTCAAATGTTGCCAAACTGTCAATGTTGCCCTTTAACTCGTTAATCATCGATTTAGTCCCTGGAAATAAGTGTTTTTGGTCACTTAACTCCATCCGGCCAATTTCCGGCGAGGGCTCCGATTTAGCAGGGTTAAATTTGTCATTTTCCAAATCGGTGACTTATTTCCGGGTTGAAAAATATTTCGGTGAAACCAAGAACTTTAACGACGTCGTTTCCCAGTACTTTAACACCGCCAGCAAAATCGATGATAATCTTTTCATCAGGCTTATGCTGCATGTCAAACCCCCGCCGGGCAGCCAAAACGACACCGTTACAGCAATCTTCGTTGGATTATTCCTCGGAGATTCAACCACGCTTATCTCAACCCTAAATTCCCAATTCCCGACCTTAGGACTAACCCCCTCAGATTGCACCGAGATGGGCAGGCTTCCAGTTTATTCCGGCGAAACCCGAAACATTACTGAACAGAACCCCTGACAAATCCAGTTTATTCCGGCGAAAATCCGATTACCTTCAAAACCCCATCCCAAAGAACTCACTAAACTCTATATGCCAAAAACTTCTAGAACTGGGCAGCACAGGCCTAACATTCAACCCATACGGCGGAAAAATGGCGGAAATCCCGTCGAACCAAACGGCGTTCCCCCACCGCGCCGGAATCCTGTTCAAGATCCAGTACGCCGTGAACTGGAATGAAAAAGGGGCGGCGGCGGACCAGAAGTACAGCTCGCAGATAAGCGATCTCCATAGCTTCATGACGCCTTTCGTTTCGAGTAATCCGAGGCAAGCATTCCTCAATTACAGAGACATCGACGTCGGAATTAATCACCATGGGGCTCATAGCTACGAGGAAGGGAAGGTTTATGGGGAGAGAGATTTCATGGGGAATTTTGAGAGGTTGGTGACGATGAAGAGCAGGGTGGATTCCTTGGCCTAAGAAAGAAGGCTAGTAACTTCCCTTATTCATAGGGGCATTTCTATCGAGTACCCCATAATTTCTTTCGGTATGAACAAAGCATTTCAACTCGGAATTAAACCTTAATTTAATCGAATCTTTGTCACCCGATCTTGGTCGGATTGAAATTAAAATAATATATTAAATAGGAAATGACATATTTAACCCTGCTAAATCGGAGCCCTCGCCGGAAATTGGCCGGATGGAGTTAAGTGACCAAAAACACTTATCTCTAAGGACTAAATCGATGATTAACGAGTTAAAGGGCAACACTGACAGTTTGGCAACATTTGAGGGACTAAAACGTTGATTTACCCTTATTTTTTCTTATAAAATTAGGCCGAATTTGTTTTCATTATTCTCACAATTATAATGATTTAATTATTCTCATAATTTGGTAAATAAAATTTTGTTACCAATTAAACTTTATTAATTTTTTTACCAATTCATTAATAATATTAGTTTGTGCAGTATAGAACACATCTAGAACAAAATTTTTAAAAAAAATTACCAATTAGCTTATTGATATCCACTCCTCTAGAGCCTTTAAAGATCCAAAATCTTTGAATTTGAACATGTGTTTGTAAATGGATGCAAGTTCCCTAAGGAAGATCATGAAATTTAAAAAACCAAGCAAAAAGCTAAAAAAACTCAAAAAAAAAAAAAAAACAAAAACAAAAGGCAGCATACTAACAACATAAAAAATGCATAACAATAAATACAAAATAAAGCAATATGACCAAACATGACCATGATTTTATTCCTATTAAATAAAACAATATACAATTGAGCAATATTAAATAAAACAATATCTTGACCGCAGCAATATAATTTGCAGATTTGAAAGTGAACAGGTCTGGAATAATTGCACTGCGTTATGCGTTTCTCTTTTAAAGTTCACAATATAGGATTAGGGATTTATATAAGGTTGTATCTTATTACGATAGAATTGTAGTATGATAGGAATTGTAATATAGAATTGTAGTACGATAGGAATTGTAATATAGAATTGTAGTACGATAGGAATTGTAATATAGAATTGTAGTACGATAGGAATTGTAATATAGAATTGTAGTACGATAGGAATTGTAATGTAGAATTGTGATACAATAGGAATTGTAATGTAGAATTGTACAACGAATAGGAAAATAGGAAATAATCGCATCCTAAATATTGTAGGACTGTTTTGGGAGGGAAGCTTAAAGTGAGGATTTTGTTTTTATATATAGTAGTCTTATTACGATAGAATTGTAGTATGATAGGAATTGTAATGTAGAATTGTGATACAATAGGAATTGTAATGTAGAATTGTACAATGAATAGGAAAATAGTAAATAATCGCATCCTAAATATTGTATGAGTGTTTTGGGCGGGAAGCTTAAAGTGAGGATTTTGCTTTTATATATAATATAGATTAAATCAAGTAGGGTAGGGTTTGGAGCAATACTTTTTTTTTCAAACTTTATCCATGTAACTAACTAAGATGTTAATGCAGACGAATTTGGAGTAATACTTCTTGAAGGAGACGGTAGTTTTATAGCTGCAACCAATGGACCAATCATCTGTAGTTAAGACCCCTGTCGAGCAGAGGTCATGATGTGTCGTGAGGCCCTCTCTTGACTTAAGGACATGAATTATACCAAGATTTGTTTGGAATCAGACTGTCGTAACATTGTAGAGGCCATCTCGAGATATAAAAATGACCTTTCATGGATACAATGGCCTTATTCTAGAGCAATGCAATAGACTACTTAGTTTATTTCATAAATTTATTTAACGTTTTATTCCTCGTTCAGTGAACCAGCTAGCCCATGCACTGGCTAGCTGGCTCTTAGTCTAACCGACATACTTGGATTGATAACCCTCCGCTTTGTATGCAACATTTATTAAGTTAATAATATGTGATTTTCCTTTCAATAAAAATTAAGTAATTTCACTTTTAGTCATTAACTATTATGACATTTCCATATTTAAGTATGCACTTTTTATTATGCTTCACAAGTGAAGCAACTGAGAACTACTTCTCCAGAGAGTTAAATACATTTATAATAATTATAAAAAAAAAAAAAAGCAAAATCAGAGTGGCGCAGCGGAAGCGTGGTGGGCCCATAACCCACAGGTCCCAGGATCGAAACCTGGCTCTGATAGAGTAACTCTTAATTTTTTTTAAAAACATTTCTTTCTATATTAGATATACATATCATTTATTCATTTTGACTACAAAAGTGTTAATAGGGGATGCAGTTCAAATGGTAGAGCACTAGCTTTGCATGCAAGAGGCATGAGGTTCAATCCCTTGCTTCTCCAATTTGCACATTAAACACAGCCGCTCAACAGTATTTCTACTAAACATAATGCAAGACTTGCTAAAGTTGGTTTGTCCAGACATGCGTTCATAATTTACCAAAACAAAAACACTTGACTAACTCCGAACAGTCCATACGTGAATCACTTATTACTTACAAAATACACTTGACTAACTCCGAATCACTTATTACTTACAAAATAATATTTAATCAGCACAAATTAATCTAAAATACCACATAATTAAAGTAAATAAAGGATGTTATCTAAAATACCACATAATAAAAGTAAATAAATCCTACTTGTCAATTGGAGTAAAATATAGGATGTTCTTAACATCTTAGAGGTGTTAGTTTTATGAAGCTACTCAAGTGATCTCTGGAACTATCTCACTTCTAATGTTTTTTTTGGTGTTGTTTGGGGGGTCAAGCATGTATTAAATGATAATGAGTTTCATCATGAAGAGCTTATTAGAGATATGATTGAAAAGATGCTTATCTAAAATACCACATAATAAAAGTAAATAAATCCTACTTGTCAATTGGAGTAAAATATAGGATGTTCTTAACATCTTAGAGGTGTTAGTTTTATGAAGCTACTCAAGTGATCTCTGGAACTATCTCACTTCTAATGTTTTTTTTGGTGTTGTTTGGGGGGTCAAGCATGTATTAAATGATAATGAGTTTCATCATGAAGAGCTTATTAGAGATATGATTGAAAAGATGCTTATCTAAAATACCACATAATAAAAGTAAATAAATCCTACTTGTCAATTGGAGTAAAATATAGGATGTTCTTAACATCTTAGAGGTGTTAGTTTTATGAAGCTACTCAAGTGATCTCTGGAACTATCTCACTTCTAATGTTTTTTTTGGTGTTGTTTGGGGGGTCAAGCATGTATTAAATGATAATGAGTTTCATCATGAAGAGCTTATTAGAGATATGATTGAAAAGATGCAGACAAAATTTGACAAATATCAAGGTATTGCAATCTTTTGATGTCTATTAAAGCAATGCTTGATCTTAGGTACAAAATGAGGTTGACTGATTTTGCTTTCAACCAAATATATAATTTGAATGATGCATGTATAAATGTGATGAAAGTGCAGGATTCATTATATGACTTGTTCTATGAATTTGTTGAAATTGAACATGAAAAATCGAAAAGGTAGTTCTTTTGTGCCACATGTGGGGAGTTTGTCTGTTACTTCTACATGCTCTACTTCTAAAGGAAAAGTAGTTGTTTTTAGTTTGTCTTTGTATGATAAATATTTGGAGAGTGTTGAAGATGTAACTCCAAACAAATTGGAGTTGGACATTTACTTTGAGGAAGAGGTTTATAGGTGTCAAGATGATGAAATAGCCCCCGAATTTGATGTCTTAGCTGGTGGAAATATCATGAATTGAAGTTCACTATCTTGTCTAAATTACCATGCGATATTTTAGCTATTTCAATTAGCACAGTGGCATCATAAGCCACATTTAGTGCAGATACCCGAGTTTTAGATCCTTATCATGCTAAACTATCTTCTGATATGGTGCAAGTTTTGATTGTGGAGCAGATTGGGTTCGTCAACTTCATGGGATCAATAAGCCTATTATGACACATGTAAGTTCTTCTTCAGTAATTTAGTACATCATATTGATTGAATGATAATAATTTTAACTTTAATTTTTTTTTTATTGTAGGAGGAAGAAAAACCAGTTGATGTCATATTGCAAGCATAATGGTTGGATGAGAGTTGAAGTGTAGTTGTGGTTGTCATTGTAGTACTTAATTTATGAATTTAATTGACTTTTTTTTTTTAATGTTGAAGCTTAATGCAAACTTGAAATTCTTATTATATTCTAGTATTTAATTTATGAATTTGATGATTGACTTTTTGTTGTTATTCTAATGTGATTCTTGATTATTATATTAATATAAAATTTTATCTATTTAAATTTAAATTTTTATTACATTTTATCTTAATTTATTGGAGAATTTAGAAAAAAAAATTAAGTTAGGCATTTCAAATTCAAATATTCGAGGCGAATCGAATACGAATCAAATTTGATATTCGAATATTAAATGAATACAAATACAAATATTCATCAATATAGTCGAATTCGAATCCAATAATAAGATATTTGACTTGATTTGATTCATTTACACCCCTAATACATATGTAGTGATACAAATACAAATTATTTTAATTGACTTCGTTGTGTACATTTTTGTCATTTCATTGTGTACATTTTTGTCATTTTATTGGATTATTGTGATGGAAACATACAAATGCATTTTCATTGAATTGTCTACACAAAATTGCCATTTCCATGGTAGAACTACAATAACATTGAACTCAACAACCTAAATTAAATCATCATCACACCTAGAACAATTACAAGAAAATTTTAGCTAGCATTAATCATACAAATTTTCTATTGTACAATTGTTTATCCTTTAATTCAGCTTCTAGTAGTTTCCGAACAACATGCAATTTAGATTGCAATCTGACAGGATAATTGGGTATGCACCCGACCCGGAAGTAAGCTATCACGAGGAAGTCAAACAACTACATAACAGTGTATTACTCCGACACATTGAAGAGGGGAATTACTCAACGGCTCCCAATCATTACTCCTTCCACCATTATTACCCGAGTCTGTTACACTCACCAGAAAAAGAGTCGTTGCACCTTTAGTATAAAGAACGAACCTTGTAATGGAGAGAGAGAAAGGGGGGGGGGAGGGGGGGTCTCTGGTTTTCTTACATGCAAACTATTGTACTGAAACTGTAACACTCACTTATCAAACTGACGGTAATAATGTTACCGGGTATATTATTTGAGTATTATTCGTGTAATGTTGAGTACATCGTTTGAGTGCAGTACAATGTTCAGTGTGTGTTTTTTGTCTAGTTCAAGTGTCGTGTCTCTACAAGTGTTGTGAGCCTTCTTATCTTCCTCAGCTCAGTAATGGAGCGTTAATGCCAATGAGCTGAGGAGCCGTTGAGCATTAATGCTGAGGAGCTGAACCGCTGGGCATTAATGTAGAGGAGCTGAGGAGCCGTTGAGCATTGATGCTGAGAGTGAAGTGTTGAACGGCTAGTTGAACGTCCGTTGTCTTGCCTTTTGGTCCTGCCAGTGGTTCTGGGTCGGGTACCCAATTACCCTGTCACAAACTATTGTACCGTCATTGGTGCTTTCATTGAGAGTTGAGATCAAATCTCATTTAACACTTCACACATTACCAAAATTAGCTTATCACTGGAGATGGCTCGATCAGGATCTAGCAGCTCCCATAGATCCTATGCTGCAACGACAACCATGGCCGCGAGGGGGATCTTCGTAGTAGCCCAAGCTAACCGCGATGAACCCGAACTAGGTGTGCTTTTGCAATAAGTTCATGAGGTTGTTGGCCCACTCCTCCATCTCCATGTCAACGCCAATGAGGCCGCTGAAGCTGTAGCCCTTGTTGGCAAGGCACACTTGAAGCTGTCTCATGGGCTCAAAGCCCAATGCCCATCTATCTCCTATACATTCTACATATTCTCTACAATTTAGGGAGTTCCCAACCCTAGTTAGTTTTAGTTTATTTTTTCATTCTCTTTATATTTCCCTAGCATAGTTTAGATTAGTTTTATATTAGATTATTTAATTTCAAGCTTGGAATCACAGATTGAAGTTGGATTTGTTCTTCATTATCAGTAAAGTTTTCTCTTCCCTTTATATTTTGCAATGTTTATGGTTATTTATTATTGCTTTGCTTTGTTTACTTTTATGATGCATGAGTAGTTAGCTTTTGGGTTTTGATTAGGGTTCTATTGCTATTCTTGATGTTAGGTTTATGATTATTGCATAAAGGGGGGTAATTTATTAACTTAGGGTTTTATGTTTGAATTGGATTATAATTTCCTCTTATTGATAATTGATGCGCAGCTTTTATTGATTTGTTTTGGAGAGGATTTCATCACAACGAAAGTTGGGTGAGAGACTCAGACTAACCAATTTCAACCCAATTTTTCCTACTATGAGAATAGGGGTAATTTAGGGGCTTATAATGCTTTTGTGTTTTAAGGTTAAGATTGATGCATCACGAAAGTGGGGCAATCCTAGCCTAATTCTAG
Organism: Ipomoea triloba; assembly: GCF_003576645.1. NCBI lineage: Eukaryota > Viridiplantae > Streptophyta > Magnoliopsida > Solanales > Convolvulaceae > Ipomoea > Ipomoea triloba. The sequence continues at coordinate 11,660,930 of NC_044924.1, read as the reverse complement.
TTTATTGATTACGAAAGTAGCTGAACTGAATTCTTGAGTGCATTGCCAATAAATCCCTTGGTTAATTGTTTTTCCCTAATTTTGAGATTGTTAGAGCATCAAGATTGCAATATCCCTAATCTGACCCATTCTTTTATCATATAGTTTATCCCTTATTTATTTTGCATCTTTTATTTTATTTCCATTTCTTAATCATAGTTTGTTTGGATTCTAGTGAATTACAAGACTTTAGTGCCTAGAATTCTACATATCATACAAGTACGTGCCATAGCCCCAATCTTCAGCGGAACGACATTTACACCCTCTTTTTACACTCACAATTATACTCATCAGCCGCCTCAGTGCCTTCCATGGCGGCGCGTTCGCCTCCATAAGTGCGTCTGCCGCCTCCACTTATGCGTTTATTCGCTACCTCCTCAAGTGTGTCTGACGCCTTCACTTGTGCATCCGCCTCCTTTACTTATACATCCGTCTCCTCAAGTGCGTCTGCCTCTTCCACTTGTGCGTTTGCCTCTTCCACTTGTGCGTCCACCTTCTCAAGTGCGTCTGCCTCCTCCACTTGTGTGTCCGCCTCCTCCACTTGTGCATCTGCCTCCTCAAGTGCGTCCGTCTCTTCCACTTGTGTATCCACCTCCTCAAGTGCATCCGCCTCCTCCACTTGTGCGTCCGCCTCCTCCACTTGTGCATCTACCTCCTCAAGTGTGCCCGTCTCCTCCACTTGTGCATCCGCCTCCTCAAGTGCGTCCGCCTCCTCCACTTGTGCGTCTGCTTCCTCTACTTGTGCGTCCGTCCCCTCAAGTGCGTCTACCTCCTCCACTTGTGCATCCGCTTCCTCAAGTTAGTCCGCATCCTCCACTTGTGTGTCCGCCTCCTCCACTTGTGCGTCCGCCTCCTCTACTTGTGCATCCGCCTCCTCAAGTTCGTCCGCCTACTCAAGTGCGTCTGCCTCCTCAAGTGCATCTGCCTCCTCCACTTGTGTGTTAGCCTCCATAAGCGTGTTCGCTTCTATGCGTCAACCTCCATAAGTGTGCGCCCGCCTCCATTAGCGAGAGGACCTAGCAATTATTGATGTAACTATTGGTCATGGTCCACCTTGATCAATTTTGTTAGGAAAAATGAAAAATCTTCACTCTATTTCCTTAGGGTCGGCACAGGATCTGATCTCGCTAGCTACCCGACGGATGGGTGTTTTCTTAGTCAAGCTTAAGGCTTGGTTACAAAAACACTACACTTTATTCCCTTAGGGCCGGCCCGGGACCTGATCTCGCTAGCTACCTAACAAAAGGATGTTTTTCTTGGTCAAGCTTAAAGCTTGATTACGAAAACGCTATCCCCTAAGGGGTAATACGGGGTCTAGCCTTGCTCAATACCCTACGGAAGAGCTGACCTTTTACCGAACCTACGGCCGGCCGAAGTGAGCAATACTCGCACACAAAGCCCAAAACAAAAAAAATTGGTCGAGGTCGTGCCTCGGCCACACTTGGCCGAGGCCAAGCCTTAGCCACACACAATCAGCCGAAACGGTGCCTTGGCCACGGCTGGCTAGGGCTTCAAAAAATAAATAATTTTTATATTTTAAAAAAAATAAAAAAATATTCGTCTAGCTTCTCTACGCCTAAAGCATATGATACTCGATAAATGATAAATTTGCACTATCATTACTCCCTAGTTGACTCTACTACACTCTCAACTTGGAGTAAGAGTGGCTGGTGACAGGATAATTGGGCAAGCACCCGACCCGGAAGCAAGCTGTCACGAGGAAGTCAAACAACCACATAACACTGCATTACTCCGACACATTGAAGAGGGAAATTACTCAGCGGCTCCCCATCATTACTCCTCCCACCATTATTCCCCGAGTCCATTACACTCACCAGAAGGAGAGGTGGTGATCTCTAGTTTTCTTACATGCGAACTATTGTACTGAAACTGTAATACTCACTTATCAAATATACTCCGCTAACATTATTACTGTCGCAATCAATATATCATATTCCTTATATCCTCCTTCTCATTAGCATGTTCATTCGTGGTTGGATAATTTTGATATTTCCCAAATAAAGAAACCACCCTCATATCGATCCTGAATCAATTTCAACTAACAAAATATAAGAAATTTTCAAAATAAAAAATTGACACACATAATATACGAAATTTGTAACAAAAATTAAGTTAAAATTGAAAATATCACACAAATTCAACATTTGTTTACGAAAATAATTCTCACCTTCAACTCCATCTTTGACACCCTTAAAATTTCTTGTATGAATCTCTTGCTATACAAATTAGATATTTCAACCCACATCTAAAATACAATGGATGCTCGTAGTCTAATTGTTTTCGCACATTAGATGAAGAGTCTAAAGACATTTTGAGAATAATGAAGAAGATTTTATCATTTGAACTTTGACGATGGAAATTATAAATGGAGATTTTCGTTTGGGAAGAAGATGATGAAGAACTAGGGTTATTTGCATGCAAAATCATCCAATCGACTCCATATATATAACATGTTAGCATTTCATTATTAATTTATTTTTCCATGTCAGCAAATTACATGAGGTACCTATGGGGAACGAGCTAAAAATGTTAGGTGAAAAAAATGGAGGTATAAGTGTCTAAATGGATTTGATAAGTGCTTATTTGTCTATATTTTTTTCCCTTTCACTAAGTCATTTTGTTTATAGATCATTTCAAATTTCATGAGAATTAGTGCTTATTTGTGTTATTTTGCAAGGAGTATGAGTTGGAAAGCATTGGAAGCAAAGATAAGCATTTTCATGCATTTTGGTAGGCATTGTAGTCAAATGTAGGCCAAATATGAAGTTATGAAGATGGAGGAAAATCTAGGGAAGTTGTACCCCCATGCATACGCCCGTCCCTCTAGGAGTACGCAAATTCAAGCCATTTTCTCGTGCTCACTGGAATGTTCGTACCCCATTGTGTACGCCCGTCCCTAAGGCTGTCCCTGTATACTTTGCCACTTATTTAAGCTCGAATTGAGCTTCATTTCCATGGTTTTCGACCCCGTTCGAACCCTAGACACTATCTTTCACTTCTTTTCATATTTTAGGGTTAGATTAGGTTTAGATTTAGGTTCCTAAACATATTTGAAGCTTGTATTGAAGGATTCAACACTTGGATTCCAAGATTTACCATCCATTTTACTAGAGAAGTTTTCCTTCCCCTTATCTCTTTTTCTTTTGCAAGATTTATGTTTATTACTTGTGCTTTTGTGTTTCTTATGCTATTTAATCATGAGTAGTTAGTTTATGAACTTGAGTTAGGGTTGTATTATCCATTCTTGATTATTGTGAAAAAGGGGAAGAACTCTAACCTAGGGTTCATGTGTTTATGAAGGATTTGTGTTTGTATATTGCTTATGATTAATGTACACATTCATTGGCATGTATTTGGAGGATTACTTGCCTAAATGAGAGTTGTGTGATGAATTCAAGACACCCTTGCATAAACCTAATTGGCTTCTATGAAAATAGGGGAAATTGGGGGTTTAAGATGATAATTGTGCTTGAAGAACTTGGAGTTAATTCACTACGAAAATGGGGTAATTCTTTGTTCTAATCCTTGTATATTTGCTCACATGAGTGACTTATAGACTAGGATTCCTACGTGCATACCCGCTTGATTCTTGGTTATTTGTTCTTCCTAATCCGTAGGTTGTTGAAGCATCTAGATGACAATGCCCCTAACTTGAGTCCTATTTCTTTATTTGGTGTTTATCTTTGTGTATATGTGTTAGTCTTACTATTTTCTTAAAATTGTTGTTTGCTTAGCTTCTTGTTGATTTCCTTATGCTAGTGCACTAGTGCCTAGTTTGTGATTGCATATTGCGTGCCATAATCACCAATCCCCTGAGGACTACATTTCACACCCGTACACTTACTATGGTGCCAGATAAACAGTCGTGGTTAATACATGGCCTATTTCACCATTTTGCCTTAAATTTATGTCACTATATAATATACTAGTAACTCTTACATATGGTTAAGGAATAATTTGCAATATTTTTTAAAGAGTAAATATATTATTAGTTGATTGAATAAGTTTTATAATTGTAATAAGTTTAATAAACTAATATTACATTAATATGCATTTTAACCTACAAAGATTATAAAAGAAATATAAACACATGTAGAAAAAAAGTTCTTAAAATAATAATGTTTTGTGTTTTAAGCAACAATTAGACATTTAATTTTTTAAAGCTAATGTCTCATTTATAAGTAGCAGTGGATCATGATTTATGTGTCAAAATTAAATAGAAAATGAGTTTAAAAATGAAAAATAAATAAATATCTACTAATCTAACTTTTTTTTTTAATCAAAGGAAACACATATATTAAATCAAATGCGAAATACAACTATGCAAAGAAAACTCCAACACACTAAGGACAATAGAGGAATCAGTTGCCCGAGCTAACTCATGAGCCACATGATTCGCTGACCTTTTGACATGGCGAACCAAAATGTTCCCAATATAATGTCACAAGCAATCAAACGACATTGCGTAATAACCAAACCAACATGTGAAAAATCTTGTCTAACAGAATTAAAATTCGAGCAAAAATTAAGACAATCCGAATCCAACAAATAATTATTCTCCGGGATCAACTTAATCCATGATAAAGCCTCTTTGACCGCCGATACTTCAGCTAAATAAGGATCCTGCATGCAAATAAGGGAACCACTTAGCGCTGCAATAAAAACGCCAACATGATTCCAGATAACTACTCCAAAAGGCGCACCATTTGCATGAATCGTTGCATCAACGTTGCACTTAAGAAAATCATGCGGTGGAAGAGTCTAAACTTGTACACTCAGCAAAGGCTGCTGATTAGAACCCAAACCAGGAAGCCACGCATCCTGCCAAGAAACAAGAAGGGCATTCACATATTGACACATCTCAGAAATATGCCAATGTTTACCATTCCAAACGAGATCATTACCCAAAACCTAGCAGCCATAATGATACCCTCCTTCTTATCCGAACTCCTCAGCTTAGTTTCAACAAAATTCTCAAAAGTCTCCAGATCCCCAAAGTTGACGTGATATCGGGCATTCATATAAAATATGGGTGATAGTTTCAGCATCAGCAGTACAAAGTGGACAACCACCTCCGATCTACACTCCTTTGGCTTTCAGAACCTCAAACACTGGTAGTACATGTCGCATGCAATATAATGCCACAAGAAGTTCTTAACCTTCGGCGGTACTGGCAAACTCCATACCTACGCCACTCCACAAAAATCACTCGCGGAGATTTTGAGTTCACAAATGATCGCCATGTTTGACAGTGTAAAGTCCTCTTAAATCACCCTTCCAACACCAATAATCATGATGGTTAGATGAAATAGGAGTGCTAAGGATTCTGTTAACATCATCTGCATGGAAAATATTCCGGATTAACTCCACATCCCAAGTCCCTTTAGGAGTCATCAGATTAGACTCTTTAGCATGGCTCAATTCATCAACACAAGTAGTACCAAGATTAAAATCATTCACATCTGCCAACCACTTCCAACCCCAAACCAGTGTGTCCTTACCATCCCCAGCCCGACGACAAACACCTTCCCTGAGAAGATTTTTTCCTGCAAGAGATAAAAGTTGGGTTGTGTCCTAAATTCGCCGATAGAAAACAATTATTAGGAAATACCTTGCTTTCAAAACTCGAGCCATTAACAAATTAGGATTGGTCACCCTTGCTTAGCCAAAAGAGCGATATTAAACTCATGAAGTATTTTAAAACCCATACCACCGCTACACTTAGGAATAGCTAACCCAGCCCAGCTCATCCAGTGGATACCCCTTGAATTAGAACATCCATTTTCCCACCAGAACTGATTCATAATATTTTCAATTACAGTACAAACTGATTTCGGCAACATGAACACAGACATTGCAAAGATAGGCATGGCTTGTGCTACGCTCTTTAACAACACCTCATTCCCAACTCTAGAAAGAAGTTTCTTTTGCCAAGAATTAACCATATCTCTCACACGCTACTCAATATAATGAAAAACTTGAACCTTATTGCGTCCAAAGAAAGAGGGTAGGCCCAAGTATTTCCCAAAATCATTCACTTGATGAACCCCAAATAAACTTGCCACCTGCAACCTCACATCAACCCTTGTATTCTCACTAAACATTATACTGGATTTATTAAAATTGATAGCCTGACCAGATGAATCACAATACAACCTTAAACAATTTTTGACCTCCTACGCCTCCATATCATTTGCTTTGAAAAAAGTAAATTGTCATCCGCAAATAAAAGATGAGACACGGATGGAGCACCCCTAACCACTCTCGCCCCATGAATGTTGCCTCTACTTCCTCTTGCTGCAACAACAGAGACAGTCCTTCAGCACAAATAATAAATAGGTAAGGAGACAATGGATAACCCTATCAGCAAATACCTCTAGTTGGAATAACGGTTCCAACACTCTCCCCATTTACTAATATATTATACTTAACCGAGGAAATGCAGAGTAGAATGAGGTCAACCCACCCACGGGCGAACCCCAAAGCTACCAACATACCCTCTAAGAAACCCCATTCCATTTGATCATAGGCTTTCGCCATGTCCAGTTTTAAAGTCGCCCAACCTTCATTACCAACCCGTTTTCGTCGATGAAAACGACCTACCTCACCAGCGACAATTATATTATCCGATATCAATCTAACTAATTAAATTTATAAAATTAGTTTAAAGTATGATAGATATTAGTTAATGGGTTTAATTAAACACAATGTATAACTCCTTTAGCACAAGAAAGTAAAGAAGAACTAATGATATAACATTGACTCACACATAAATTAGTTTGAGACAAGTCAAATAATTATTATGCAATTAAATAAATATCCAATAAAAATAATAAAATAATTATAAGAGAATGACAATAAAAGCAATCAATATATCGTGAACAAAAAAAGAAATATAAAATTAAAAAATTATAAATATATTATAATGCAATTAATTATTATTTTAGCATTATTATTTAACAGTTTTAACCACTTAGATGATAAACAAAACATAAGAGTGGTAAATTGCAATGAATTTATAAGTATGCAAAACGTAAACACAATATATAAATTATTACAACAATTGATTTATATATAAATCATTACAACAATTTTCTATACCAACACATTTTTTATTTATATTAAAACCTTACCATATTATCTTGTTACTCTTTTATATCAACGTTAATTAATTGTGAGATTATAAAAATAACAAGGACAATGTGATAGTGTATGACATGGTGGCATGGGATGACATAACTACTATATAACATAACAACAGTGGCATAATATAATATATGACTGTGAAAATAACAATATATAATTGATACATGACGAGAACGTAACATGGTAAAAACATATATATATCATATCACAATTTGAAAAATAAGTTTAGAATATCATACCATATTTTGATAAATAAAATTTCAAATAGCACATTAAAAAAGAAAAAAAAAAAACGTGAGTATGTATCTATTATGTATTGCCTTTTTTGACTATTTTTCTTTCCCAGTTGCATTTCACATAATTATTGTTTTAAGAATTATACTTTTTGGCTTAAAAAAAAAAAAAGAATCATACTTTTTGCAATGCATGTATATTCTAATTAATTAGTGTCCTAAAATAATAGCTCGTATTTGTAACAATGTGAATGGAATTGTATGGTTTATAAAAGCTCCTCTATATAAAATTTGATAAGAACTCAACTTGCTATTATTCAAAACTTAATATCACTATCACATATCAATAAGTTATAATAAAAATGATATATTCTACTATAGAATTATTAAGATCGAATTATATGAGCTTTTGAAAAAGATTTAAATATTAAAGAATGTTAGGATCAAGCGCTTTTCACTCACGCCAAAAGTTATATAGCTAGTAGTGAATGCGCAATTTTATTTATTTATAATATAAACCTCTGATCCATCATATTTTCGAGACGTTGGGTGCTGACATGGATTTGACCTTTTTAATTTAAACCCTTTACCGACCTCCATCCAACAATTTCCCAGCCACCATGTGTTAGAGTTGGCCTTTTACCGGCCTCCACCCAACAAAGAACTTCTAAAAATCATAAAACAAGAGTGATTGATGACTTGTTATTTGATTATTTGACCTATATATTATAGCTTCATCCAATTAGACTATCTTGACACTTGGAGTACAATGTACCTTGGGACAATGTGTTTTGAGTGACTCCCCTATACAAATCTAAGTGCTATTTGACTCACTTCGTAATCTTCAATTTTGTAACTAGAGTGAAATATCAATAAGGATAAGGGTAAGCAAGCATTATGGGGTTAGTGTCATTTATGCACAAATTTTATCTCTACGTTTTTGGTTGAGCTAGTTGTACCTTTTTTCTTGAGTTTATTACCGAAATGGTCCCTCGACTATTGCGAAATTATCAATTTGGTCCTCGACAATTTTTCGTACCCAATTAAGTCCCTTGACTTTGAAAATTTTAACCAATTTGGTCCTCCATTTAGTTTGCAGTTAAAATCGGGACCAAATTGGTAATTTTACTATAGTTAAGGGACCAAATTGGTAATTTTCTATAGTCAAGGGACCATTTCAGTAAAAAATTAATTACCAATTTGGTCCTTTAACTATAGTAAAATTACCAATTTGGTCTCGATTTTAACGGCAAACTAAACGGAGGACCAAATTGGTTAAAATTTTCAAAATCGAGGGACTTAATTGGGTATGAAAAATTGTCGAGGACCAAATTGGTAATTTCGTAATAGTTGAGGGACCATTTCGGTAATAAACTCTTTTTTCTTTTTCATTCTTGATTATGGCAAGTAAACAATTCTCTAAATATTCAATTCCGGTCGATCATTATTGCTTCAATATTTCTCATTGTGCATATTGAGACATTATATCCCGACTTAGATGAAATAGTTTGGATCAAAATCTATGACTTAAGGTTTTAAAATATCATACAATTAATTAAGTTGTTTTAAGGTTGGGTAGTAACATCACTATTTTAGTGGCATTGCCGCAGCCATGACATGCAACATGTTCATTTAATTTCCTTTATAGCTTTTGGTGGTTCAATATAATTCTAACATGTTGGTGGAATTGTTGGGTTGGTCCATCTAATAGCAGAAGCTTAAGGAATTGTTTTATATACAATTAAAGACCACAAATTAAAGATGAGAAAATAATTAAGTATTTAATATATATACATAATAATAATAATAATAATAATAATAATAAAAATATTATTATTATTATTATTATTATTATTATTATTATATCAAGTGTTTTAATTGCTATATTTAACAATCTGAAATGAAATAAAGTTACGTCCAAAACTCCAAAAATAATACCTCTAAATATTCATCCATTAATTGCAAAAATAAAACAATTATAAGTCAAAGTCAAATATATTGAAAATTATACAAAGTAACAAAAATTATTAAAATGTTAATGATCTTTGGGACGAAGTGGATGTCTCAAATGGGAGATTATGGGCTCGAGACTCAACGTGGGCGGTATTAACTCTTTGGAGATAATTTCTTGTATCGAGATATGGGCTTTGAAGTAATTACGATTTTAAAATTTTTGCTTGAATTATCTTCCTTGCAAAATTCTTTTCAACCTAAGTATTTTGATCATGATGAATTAGTATAGATCAAATTGTGGGGTGATAACACAAACTTGATGATATCATTGGACTTTCCCAAATTCAAATCTTTCCTCCATTTACATTTACCCTATAGCCTATAGGCCATTTCAAATACTCCCAGAATAAGAGGGCGTGAGACCCCAATAAGTTTATATATTGAGTAAATTCCTTTTTTGGTCCTATACTTATTGTGCATTAGACACATTTAGTCCGCTTTTTCTAATTTTGCCACATTTTGCCCAGACTTAATAAATGTTGGACAATTTTGGTCCACCGTCTAAATTGACGTTAAACCACCGTGAAATTGAAGGGCAATTCTGTCTTTTCAAGTCCTTTGTCATGCCTATCCTCTGCCCCCATTCATGGCTGACAATTCTGCTCCCAATTCCGACGACCGCTCCTCGCTCTCCGATATCTCATCCGTCATCACGCTCGCGACCACTACCGACGACGGCCGTCGCAACTCCCAAACCTCACCAACGCTCACCACTGCAACAACACATAATGTTAACCCTAACCCTGTTTCTCCACTCGCTAATTCCTTTCCCCCTTTCCTATTCCAGCTCTCCTTTAGCCAGGACCATGGTTGCTTTGCTGTTGGAACAAATTGCGACTTCCGAATCTATAATTGCAATTGGCTCCAACCTGAAATAGAGTTCACATTAACCCTAGCACAAACAAAATACAATAATGCTAAAACCTCAATTCCCCAAAATCAATTTTAGCAATCAACAAAAATGTAATCCCTGGTGTACAGAGAACCTGCAAAACCCCTGCTTTCATGGACCAGAAGTCCTCAAGCTCTACGCATTCTTGAAGGAAGAATCGAATGTTTGTCGACAATCTAGCCGGGTGGGGAAATGGGGTACCCCGCCTCTGCAAACTGTGGAGGCAAAACTTTGGAGTTTTCTTCATAAATGCGATCAAAGCGCCGCAGAAGAACGATCCAAAAGCCAGAAATTTGCCCTCAATCCGGAATTAGCAATGTCTTGCGGCTGACCCACCATCACTACCGCACTTTAGTGAGGAATTGTCTGTTGAATTGCATTTCCGTTCGAACGATGACATGGACAAC
>NC_044924.1:11600338-11650154 GCF_003576645.1 Ipomoea triloba | reverse complement strand
GTCCTCAAGCTCTACGCATTCTTGAAGGAAGAATCGAATGTTGTCGACAATCTAGCGGGTGGGGAAATGGGGTACCCGCCTCTGCAAACTGTGGAGGCAAAACTTTGGAGTTTTCTTCATAAATGGCGATCAAAAGCAGCCGCAGAAGAACGATCCAAAAGCCAGAAATTTGCCCAACGGGTTACGGTCGGCCGACGAGACCTGGGGGAGATTGGTTATCTTGAAACCAGAGGAAAGTGAAGGTTGTAGATCTCTGTGTCCCCTGTAAGCGATGAGATGAAAGAGCCAGACGAGGATCTGGCCTGGGAGGCGGAGAAATTGATGGTGGTCGACGATTTTTTCATTTTCTGCGTCGACTTGTTCTTCAGCAGATGGTGGTGGTTATCCGGGAGCAGCAACAATCGTTGAATTGGCGGCGGGGAATTATCCGGGAGCAGCAACAATCGTTGAATTGGCGGCGGGGAATACATTTTGGAGGCACCCATGTGCGGCTTCTCAGAATTCTCGACGACCCGGGCATGTCCCGATGCCAGGCGTCCGATTCCTTATCCATTTTCATGTCAAATTTTGGTTTATGGCTTATGATTTTTGGTTAATGAAGAATTGGACATGAAAAGACAGAATTGTCCTTCAATTTCACTGTGGTTTAACATCAATTTAGACGGTGGACCAAAATTGTTCAACATTTATTAAGTCTGGGCAAAATGTGGCAAAATTAAAAAAAAAGCGGACTAAATGTGTCCAATGCACAATAAGTATAGGACCAAAAAAGGAATTTACTCTTATATATTCATAATAATATTTTACAAATATTATTTGACAATTTCCCTAGCTGCAAGAAAAAAAATTTACCTTGTATACACCCTCGAATAGTGACTATAGGTTTCCTCATCACCCCAAATATCTCTATAAGAATTTTACAATACCAATAAATTACAATGTTGGGTATTTTACAAAATTATATCTTATATTTACTTTAAAAGTTATATTCTCTTTTATGTATTTTTTGTGTGTGTATTCTTTTGTGTATTTTTAGCAAAGAATAAAGTACAACTTTGTAAATCACATGACACTAAAATCTACTATATTATAAAATTACATTTCACTTTAATAGTTTGACATATGTACAATAAGGTGAATTGTAACCTAAATTTACATTTCACTTTGCTAAAATACATATTTTATTATCTACCATCTACAATCTATAATTCTAATAAGAGCCAATAAAGTTAGGTCCTTAACAGGAATTAAAAAAATGTTAGTGTAATTATTTGTTGAAATGAATGGTTCATATTATTTTAATTTTAGTATTTTTTTAAATAATTTTTCTTATTTTACCTTCTATTATATCATTTAATTTTTCTAAATACCCATGTATTTCGTTAATGTCAACTTTGGTCAATTAATTAGAATCACCATTGGGCATTGATGAAACCGTACACCTAATTTACCTAATTTATATTATATATTCAACACCAGGCCCTTCCATTAAAAATACGGTAAAATTACAATCTAAATATAATATTGTAAAACGAGAAACACAAAGATAATAATAGAGAGACAATAACATAGGGAAGACCGGAAGATAGATTTTTTTAATATTTAGATCTCGCTATAATGATACAAAGAGATACCTATATATAAAGGTAACAAACATAATCCAAAAATAAAGACCTATGGAATATAAAGATAGAAGTCTAGAATATCTAGAAATGTTTTATATCTAAAGTAATTGAGTCCAAATCTATATAGACTTCAAGTTATTGTATTCTATGGCAATACTAAAAAAAAAAGTAATAAAATGTTTTTATCTAAATATAATGCATAAATATTCACCCAAATTTCGATGTTAATTACTTCTAAAATTTTATTTTCACTCACAATTAAGACCAATATATGGAGTCTAAAAAAATATTTATCAAATATAAAAATATTGGATTATATATAAAATATTTTTTTAAAAAAAATTGGGCCCCTATAAATTGGGGGCCTTGTGCGGTCGCCCGGGCCAAACATGGCTGGGCCGACCCTGTTCAATACATATGAGAAATTATGTTTATTATCATTGCCTTTTTGGGGAAGGGGAATTTTGTTATATTTTGAAGGTGCACTGCGCCAAGGCACTCAAATTGCAGTGAAGCACATCAAGGGACTTGATCAAATCAAGAATTCATTTCTGACGGAAGTGTCAATAAGAGGAAGCATGGATCACGCCAATTAATAGAGTTGTGTTGCAAAAACTATGCTTATGATACTATCTAATAATGGTGTTTCCCTCTAAAATTGTTATTGCACCGGTTAATCCCACATCTTTGTCACAAATCATAGTTATGAAAAAATTGATACTACGTAATGTCGTAATATATATGTCAAGATATACCAAATAATACTTTGATAAATTTTGGGATGTAACACTAATATAAAAATACACATTAAACATCATACTATTTACGCAATACACATGTGGTAACTAGTTAACCTAAAAAAAAAAAAAAATTAAGAAAAAGTTGTAGAATAGCAAGCCCATGGGCATGGCAAGTTAGAAGAGAAAGAATAAATTTGAGTTTTAGTTTAACATAAGATTTTCCCCTTTCTCGATTTGGTCTCTCTCCAAAAAGTAAAACCCTCACTGCCCAACAACAACACTGTAGACTAGACGAGACTCTTCTTCGTTCATCCTCTTCCTCCATGGATCTGCAATTCCTTCCTACCATCTCCCTTTGAAGCTCAGTTAAGCTCAATCAATCACTCCAACCAGCGATCAGACTTCATAATTGCATTTCCTTCAAGCTCGCAGCTCCGGCGGAAGTTGTAGCAGGGAAGAAGAAGAGGGAAATTTTTGTGTTTTGTTTTCACAACATTTTGATGAGTAGCAGTGATAATTAGGGTGAAATCTGGGGAATTAAATTTGAACGATGAAGATCCCGAGTTGTTCCGTGTGCCAGAATTCGTACAACGAGGAGGAGCGGTGTCCGCTGTTGCTCCAATGCGGCCACGGCTACTGTCGGGAGTGCCTTTCCAGATTGTTCTCGGCGTCTCTCGACACCAACTTATCGTGTCCGCGCTGCCGCCACGTGTCCCTTGTTGGCAACTCGGTTACTGCCCTCAAGAAGAACTACGCAATCCTTGCTCTAATCCGCGACTCCTCCGCCAGGGATTCCAGTGACGATGAGGAGGAGGAGGAGGAGGAAGATGGGGCGGAGGATCTTCGTGATAATGGAGGAGGCAGGGAGGAGCGGGAGCTGGACCGGAGACGCAAATCCCGCTCAGCTTTGAGCTCCGGGTGCGGGGTTGAGGCTGGAGGGAGAATAGAGCTAACTGCACATCCGGAAGTGAGATTAATTAAGAGGATTAGTGGGGAGACTAAGAAGCCTGGAGTGGAGATTTGGGCGGCGGTGGTGCTGGGCGACCACAGTGGTGGTCGACGGGAGCGGTGCCGTCATAGGGTTGTGGTTAAAAAGGTGACAATAGGAGAGGATATGGATCTAGTTTGGGTACAGGAAAATCTGGAGAAATTGAAGAGGGGATCCATGTGGTGTAGAAATGTGTGTGCTTTTCACGGTGTAACAAAGATCGATAGCAGTTTGTGTTTGGTTATGGATAGGTGTAAGGGTTCTGTACAAACTGAGATGCAACGGAATGAAGGCCGCCTCACACTTGAGCAAATCCTCAGGTATATTATTTCCTCTTCAACTTTTTATTAAGAAACACTATCCTCTTCACCTCTTCAGTAATCAAGGTTGAATCCAAACGCCAATACGAGAATCTAAGGGTTCCTAGATAGTACATTAGCACTTTGATAGTAGATTCTTGAGATGGTGAAAGGACAGTGCACTAGTCTCAAGTTCTGTTGCCCTTTCTTTGAATTAGTCTATTCCACAGCACATAAATCAAGGAGAACCTTGGTGATGGACTGATGGCAATGTAATGCTTACAACAGCTTTGATCGTTTCCTTTACCGCGCCCCTCTAATGAATCAATCCTTTCCTGCCAAATGGAATGCTCATAAATTTGGAATATATTGTCCGTTATGCCTCAAATCCCTCATTTTATGGTACCATTTGTGAGTAGTCAAATACTCACATAAAGTATGGTAACACAGGATGCAACAAACAAAATGGCAAGCTGATCTGCCTGCTTTCTTATCAATCAATGGCAAGAATTATTATGATTTCTTTTTCAATTTTTAGTTTTTACTACTCAGATAGCTTAAAGTATGGTGATTTACCACGTAGTAATAAATTTCCGGAATAATGACAAGCAACTCTTCAATTAAAAGTTCTTGATTTAGGAATGCGATGTGTAGTTTCTTAAGTTGGAGATGAGATTGCTATTGGTAGTCAATAGCCTATGAATGCAATTGTACTGGAGTATTTTATTCCTAAAAGCCATTTTAGCAGTCTCCTTTCACGATAGGCTGATAACTGCTTTCAGATTTAAAGACATTGCAGTTTTAACCATTTGTCATTATTCATTAATATACTGATATACTCCCTACCTATAAAAATGAATGTGTTTTTTCCTTTTTAGGCCATTGGAAACTGTAAACCAATGTTTCCTTCCTCGAGAGGAAACTTTTGTCCCCCTCTTGCACCTTTATGAGCTAAAAGGCTTGATTATCGGAATACTCATTATCCAGCATCTAATGTACTAATGATATACCATGTCTCTGCCATTCAGAAGGCTCAAATACGGACTATAAACTTAATTATGAGAAAGAGAGAAGTAAATAAGAGGAACAGGAATTAAGTGAGGTTTAACTTGCACATGGTTAGATGATTGTCATATATGATTATAGATACTAAACCATTTATTTTATAATTGGGTAGTAGGTTCCTAATTTTTATATATTTCATGACAAATGTAAAAATATGATGATGATTTCAATGTGGCATGTTAGTTTATTATTTGAGTAGTCTGTTAGATACTGCACTTCTGAGGCAGCCTAGCATCGGACATAACCAATTCTTAATGTGATGTGGTTGATGCTCTAGATTTGGTATTTTATGAAGGCCCTAGCCTTGATGTATCATTGATATTTAATGCAGATATGGGGCAGACATTGCTCGTGGGGTGGCTGAACTACATGCAGCCGGTATTGTTTGTATGAATATAAAACCATCCAATCTTCTCTTAGATGTGAATGGTCATGCAATGGTTTCAGACTATGGACTTCCAGCAATTCTAAAGAAACCTGCTTGCCGGAAGGCTCGATTAGAGTCCGAGTCTTCAAAAGTCCATTCATGCATGGATTGCACAATGCTTAGCCCAAACTACACTGCTCCTGAAGCGTGGGAGCCAGTAAAGAAATCATTGAATATTTTCTGGGATGGTTCAATTGGAATATCTCCAGAGTCGGATGCCTGGAGCTTTGGATGTACATTGGTGGAAATGTGCACTGGTTCAATTCCGTATGTGGACTAGCTTCTTTAATTTTATGTTTTTAAGCTTCTGTCTTCTTCATGACTTTACTGTGAGTAGCATCATTGCTTGAAGATACAATGGCCAATCTTAATGCAGGTGGACTGGCTTAAGCACTGAAGAAATATATCAGGCTGTTGTGAAGGCACGGAAACAACCTCCTCAGTATGCAGGTGTAGTGGGTGTTGGTATACCTCCAGAGTTGTGGAAGATGATTGGTGAATGTCTGCAATTCAAGGCTTCAAGAAGGCCGTCCTTTAATGCAATGTTGGCAATATTTCTTCGCTACTTGCAAGGAATTCCACGTAGTCCTCCCGCAAGCCCTGATAAGTAAGAATATTCTGTCACAGTATTCTCTTGTTAAGAATCTAATATGCAGTATGGTATTTGCAAAATCACTTTGTAACTTCATATTTCAACCTCTTGCTAGTAAAATAAATAACTTAGTATGAGGTCAACATGCTTTATTTCTAAATAAACTCTATTGTGCTTGTGAGATGCGTGTGTGTGACTTGGTGAATGATGATTACTTAGACGCAGCAACTTTAACTATTAAAAATGCAGTGACTTCAATCAGTATTCTGGAACCAATGGGATGGCTCCCCCTTTGGCCTCAGATTTGGAGGTTTCCCTGGATGTTAACAGTCTTCTGCATAGATATGTTTCTGAAGGGAACTTAAATGGAGTTCGGTTGGTCTTCTTACTATATTTTGCTATGCTAGTTACGAAGTATTTTTTTAATTGTGCTTCACATTTTGTTACTTATCCATTGCATGCAGAGAATTGCTTGGAAAGACTCACAAAGGGCAAGGTGGCAACTCGGTACGTTCTCTACTTGAAGCACAAAACCCTGATGGCCAAACTGCTCTCCATCTTGCTTGTAGACGGGGTAGTATGGAACTTGTAGAGGCTATTCTAGATTACACAGAGGCAAATGTTGATGTCCTGGACAAAGATGGTGATCCTCCACTTGTATTTGCTCTGGCAGCTGGATCGCCTGACTGTGTTCGTGCTCTTATCAAGAGACAAGCTAATGTCCGTTCTAGATTGAGGGAAGGGCTTGGCCCGTCTGTTGCCCATGTTTGTGCCTACCATGGACAACCAGATTGCATGCGTGTAGGTTTCTTGTTTTTGCATTACTTAACTAATTTGTTGGGATAAACTGGGTACAAATGATGTATGTAAAAACAATTGAGCCTTTATTTTTCTTTTACCTTTCCTTTTTGATTTTTTAACAAGAAAAGAGTGTGTGGTAGTAAAAACAATAGAGCGGTTGAGGAAGGAAATCTAGAATCTAGGAAACATGGGATAGAAATCTCTAGCTAAGTCCCTAATATGAATTCTCATAATCTCCTTGAAAAGAGAACTTTTGGTGATTGTTTTCCCATGGGTTTTTGCTTGTATTACTTCATTTCTCTTCCTTGTTCAAATGCTTCCTCTCATTCTAACAGGAGTTATTACTGGCGGGAGCTGATCCAAATGCAGTTGATGACGAAGGTGAATCTGTGCTTCATAGAGCTGTTGCTAAGAAATTCATAGACTGTGCTATTGTCATTCTAGAAAATGGAGGCTGTGAATCAATGGGTATCATGAACTCAAAAAGTTTGACGTAAGTGCAGATGCCACTTTCTCTCTGTTGTTGTGTAACAATAACTTCCGATTAGCTCAATGAATGAAGTTAATTTCTCAAGTCTAATTCATCTTCCTGAATTATGATATATACTAAATGTTGTGAAATGATCAAGCTATGCCTAAAGTGAAATATTAGAACTTAGAAGAGGCAGATCTGGAAAAGAACAGAAATCAATGATAGACACCATTTTTAACCTGAAGGAAATCTAAATAGCTCACTACCCAACTACCCAATGGTCTCAACAAACTGTTATATATTGCAAATGTTCTGTGTCTTAGTGCCCCCACCCCACAACCTCTTTGCATTGGTTTCCCTTGTGCTACTTATGTGTTTACACGTGAAACCCAAAAGGGTGACATCCATCTCTAAGATGTAGATAGTAGATATCAAAGCCAAAGCCACCTGTTAAGGCTAGAATCTTGTATGGTGTTTTTATATAGTGTTTAATGAATCTTTGCGTCAACATGTACACTATGTTTCCTTCTCCTTATTACAAGTTTGAGAGTGCTACCTTTTTAAGACTTCTATTTAACAGACCACTACACTTGTGCATAGCAACATGGAATGTTGCTGTTGTCAAAAGATGGGTAGAACTTGCATCTAGTGAAGAGATAGCTAGTGCCATTGATATTCCAAGCCCTGTTGGGACTGCATTGTGTATGGCTGCTGCTTTGAAGAAAGATCGTGAAGCAGGTAGAGCTTGGATTGGAAATTACTGTTATTATCTAAATTGGTTACTATTGCTAATAACCTTAGAGAATTTTTGGACTATGAGTCCCTTAAAAACTATCTCATTTGCTCTTTGTAGAGGGGAGAGAACTGGTAAAAATACTTTTAGCTGCTGGAGCAGATCCAACTGCTCAAGATGCCCAGCATTTTCGAACAGCTTTGCATACTGCTGCTATGATCAATGATCTTGAGTTGGTCAAGGTAGGCCAGATCTGGAATGGATAGGCTTGTTACCATAATTAAATGACTTCCAGTTCCATCAGGGTCTGGAAAGCTTATGCTCAATGGTTCATAAATTGTTGGTGTATGTCTTTGCTAATTTAAGTAGCACCTATAATGAATTTTAGATCATTCTCGACTCTGGAGTTGATGTAAACATCAGGAATGTGCACAATACCATACCTCTTCATGTGGCACTGAATAGAGGTGCAAAATCATGTGTTGGGTTGCTTCTATCTGCTGGGGCAAATTGCAACTTGCAGGTCTGTGACTAGATATTGTGATCTCTACAACAATCAGAATACATTTTAAATTGTTACATGATTTACCCATATAATATAATCACTTCTAGATATTAATGCACTTGATTTTTTTCTGTCATGATCCATTCCATCTGTGGTATTCCGGATGCCTCATGATGTTGCTTTACCTTCAATAATGATCCATTCAGTTTTGATATTTCAGCTGCATCATGGTGTTTCCTCTGTTCCTAGTTTTTCACTCTAATATGCAAATTTTCATTTCTTGTTAATATCAGGACGATGAAGGAGACAATGCTTTCCATATTGCAGCTTTTTCAGCAAATATGATTCGCGAGAATCTTGAGTGGATTAGCATCATGCTTAGGCATCCTGATAGTGCAGTTGAAGCTAGAAATCACAGGTCAGAGTGTGATATCCGACCAGTGGTATTGCTTAGTCTTATTATTATTATTATTGTTGTTGTTGTTGTTGTTGTTATTACTACTACTACTACTACTACTACTTTTGGGTCATCTTTTATTGGGCATAATAGCCTGTTCTATTCTTGTGACTTGCTTTTTACATTATTGGTTAATTATTGCAGCGGCAAAACATTACGTGACTACTTAGAGGCTTTGCCTCGTGAATGGATTTCTGAAGATTTAATGGAGGCTCTTATGGAGAAGGGAGTTTATTTGTCTCCAACAATGTAAGATGTTTTGCAATAATTTTTCTACTTCCATCTTTTTATTTCAGTTGCCAAGCGTGTTGGATTTGAATTGTGCTTTGAATATGGTCCATTTGGTATATAGATATGATATAGGAGACTGGGTGAAATTTAAGAGATGTGTCACAACACCTAGCTTTGGCTGGCAAGGTGCAAAACATAAGAGTGTGGGTTTCGTGCAAAATGTCCTGGATAAGGACAATCTCATTGTTTCCTTTTGCTCTGGAGAAGGCAAAGAAGCCCGAGTACTAACAGATGAAGTTGTCAAAGTGATTCCACTAGACAGGGGGCATCATGTACGGCTTAAGCCTGATGTCAAAGAACCAAGGTAGACCTTTCTTTACTATAATGGTGTTGTTTGCCACTTATAAATTGGATGAAATTTTGCATATGTTTTTCTTCATTGCCTTTAAGTTCTGGAACCCTGGCATCACTGAACTAGGGATTGGTTAATTCTGTGAAGGCATGCCAATTATAATGTTGATTATTTACCATACATCAAATGTGCTGCAGATTTGGTTGGCGTGGCCAGGCACGCGACAGTATTGGAACTGTATTGTGTGTTGATGATGATGGTGTTCTTCGTGTTGGATTTCCTGGAGCATCTAGAGGATGGAAAGCTGATCCTGCAGAAATGGAACGGGTGGAGGAATTCAAGGTTGGGGATTGGGTTCGTATTCGTCCCAATCTTACATCAGCGAAACATGGATTAGGATCCGTAACTCCCGGAAGCATTGGTATAGTATACTGCATACGACCAGATAACAGTCTGTTGTTGGAACTATGCTACCTTCCTCACCCATGGCACTGTGAGCCAGAGGAAGTTGAGCCCGTTGAACCATTCAGAGTAAGATCAAATCCTCTTTTGTTTTACTTTTGAACTTTATTTTTATTGTTTACCGTATCATTGTTTACTTTGAGTGCTACTCTTCCACAGATTCATGATCGGGTCTGTGTGAAGCGATCTGTTGCTGAACCAAGATATGCTTGGGGTGGGGAAACACATCACAGTGTTGGAAGAATAATCGATATAGAGGCTGATGGTTTATTGATTATTGAAATTCCCAACAGGCCTATACCATGGCAGGCTGACCCTTCTGACATGGAAAAGGTCGAGGATTTCAAGGTATGGTTTGTGCTATGTGAAGTATATTTCCTTTTCATATGAGATATCTTTTCAAATGTTCTCTTAACATAACCAGGTAGGTGACTGGGTCAGAGTAAAGGCTTCAGTAACCTCACCAAAGTACGGTTGGGAGGACATAACGAGGAATAGCATTGGTGTAATCCACAGCCTGGAAGAGGATGGTGATGTGGGAATTGCCTTTTGCTTCAGGAGCAAACCATTCTCTTGTTCAGTGACTGACATTGAGAAGGTGTCTCCTTTTGAAGTTGGACAGGAGATTCGTGTAATGCCATCTGTTACTCAGCCAAGGCTTGGATGGTCAAATGAGACACCGGCTACTGTAGGAAAAATTGTGAGAATTGACATGGATGGTGCTTTGAATGTAAGCCTACTACTCTCTTGGCCATGTTTCCTTGGTAAAGGAGGGAAAACCTTTGCCCATGTCTCAAATATGATCTACACAAGGCCTCTTAATCTATTAACCAATCTTATTAATAATATGACTTATGAGTATTGAATTTTTGGTTTACCTGGTTCAACTATAGGGTCAATGGTTTAACCTACAAATTTTTTAATAATATATAAAAATATTTTTAAAATACATAATTATTTAAATTAATTTATCATAGTATGTAGCCAATTATTCCTCTTTGCTTTTAGTGACCTTTGAACTTTCAGGCCACCTAAATTAAATCCAGTTTGTAGTTCGTTTTTTAAAAGTAAATCCTGCCGTTGATCCTCCGGTTTGTTTGCATATTCGGTATTTTAATAAGACCATACTGATGTTTTGCTACTTCCCCATGAAAAGAGAGGGAGAGGGTGGAATGAGAAGTTTCTTCATATAGTTGCAATCTTCCATGTGAGTAGATTGCCAAACCTCATTTTGATCAAATTGTTTAAATTGCTGATGGGATTCGGGTGTTGATCCTTTTAGGCTGCTGTTGGTGGGAGACAAAGTTTCTGGAAGGTGTCTCCTGGGGATGCAGAATTACTTCCAGGATTTGAAGTAGGTGATTGGGTACGTTCAAAACCAAGCTTGGGGGCAAGACCCAGTTATGACTGGTACAGCATTGGGAAAGAGGGCTTAGCTATTGTACATAGTGTACAGGATACTGGTTATTTAGAGCTGTCTTGTTGCTTCCGGAAAGGGCGGTGGATTACTCATTACACTGATGTTGAAAAGGTTTGTGGTTTTCGAGTTGGGCAGCATGTTAGGTTTCGGGCTGGACTTGTTGAGCCAAGGTGGGGCTGGAGAGGTACTCAATCAGATTCACGGGGTGTGATTACAGGTATTAATGCTGATGGTGAAGTGAGAGTCGCATTTTTTGGTTTACAGGGTTTCTGGAGAGGGGATCCCGTTGATCTTGAGATAGAGCAGATTTTTGAAGTAGGGGACTGGGTGAAGTTGAGAGAAAATGTGCAGAGTTGGAAATCAATTGGGCCAGGGAGCATCGGAGTTGTACAAGGCATTATTTACGAAGGAAATGAATGGGATGGAAATATATCAGTGGCTTTTTGTGGAGAGCAAGATCAGTGGATGGGGCATTACAGTCATCTTGAAAGAGTAAATAAAATCCTTGTTGGTCAGCGGGTGAAGGTCAAAAACTGTGTAAAACAGCCAAGATTTGGGTGGTCAGGGCATAGTCATGTGAATGTTGGAAGTATATCAGGAGTTGATGGAGATGGAAAGCTGAGAATGTATACGCCAGCAGGCTCAAAATCGTGGATGCTGGATCCTTCAGAAGTAGATGTTGTGGAGGAAGAGGAGATTCGAATTGGTGACTGGGTAAAGGTGAGGGCAAGTGTTTCAACCCCAACACACCAGTGGGGAGATGTTTGTCATTCAAGCCTTGGGGTAGTGCACCGGATAGAAGATGGGGGGGATGTTTGGGTGGCATTCTGCTTTCTGGATAGGCTATGGATTTGCAAGGCATGTGAAGTGGAAAGGGTTAGACGGTTTAAAGTTGGGGACAAGGTGAAGATCAAAGAAGGGCTGGTGGCACCTAGGTGGGGATGGGGAATGGAGACTCACGCAAGCAGAGGTGAGGTGGTTGGAGTAGACGCAAATGGGAAACTGAGGATCAAGTTCCAATGGAGAGAAGGGAAACCTTGGATTGGGGACCCTGCTGATATTGTTATTTACGAGCCCGAGCCTGAGCCTGAGCCTGCACTTTCTACTAATGCTCCTGCATAAACAACAAACATTTTGTTATCTTTCTTAGCCCTCGTGGTCGTGGAAGACCTGAGCAGTGGCTGCTCTGCTCTGCTACGCTACTACGAGGCAATGTTGGTCAAGGTAGACTTGAGAGTTGAGACTGGTCCAGGAGAGGATGTTATGTTAACGAACAAAGAATGAAATGAAAAATGAAAAGGGCATGACGACGTGACAAGTAGATGATGAGTTTAAGATTTGGATTGACTTGGGACCCCCACCATTATGGCTGCTGACATTGCTTAAGCTGGATGGAGATGGAGCATCTAGTCTAAGTATATAATACAAGATATATATTTTTATGATGTAATGTATAAAATCTTGCCATTTTTTGGTTGTGTAGTTCTTTCATTAGGATTTTTTTTTTGGTTAATTATTATCTTTCTCTTATTGCTGCAATCTTTATTAGCCAACACTATATTTTACTACATTGTAAAGTTTACTGAGCTGTTAGAATAGAATGATGTAAACTTTAATTTGTTTAGAGCATCATCCTTCTATTCTATTCTTTTTTCTTTTTTCTTTTTTAAAACAATCATCCTTCTATTCTTAATCCTTTAATTTGTCCAAAAAATATTCAAAAAAGATCCAATCTAGAAATTGGTGAGTGAAATTATAAAACCAAACTAAACATATACCCCATTGTTCTAAACCAACCACCTTAACTCCCCCGAGAAATGTGTTCATCTTTAGAAAGAGCCACGTAGTTGGGAGGAATTATATTGCCAGCTTTGGCACTTTCTCTCCTTTCCTTGGCTGCAGATATTCCATGCCGACCTGATATTGTTCCACGGCGATTAATCGGTGTGGGTGTCCCCATTGCAATGTTGCTTTGACCCAAAGGCTTCTTACTGTTGGACCTTGAACCATAAAGAGCCTCTTGTTCAGCGGCAAACTGTTCTTGGAGCCGTTTTTGTTCCTATAATATGTATGTTACTAACGTAATGAGATACAGTGCACAGCATAGTCATTCCTAGTACTGCATTTAAGGTTTCGTTGGGTACTAATCTCAGTCCTACGAGTTGCATGGAATTAAAACAAGTAGCTAAATACCCGGTTTCTGCGCTTTTCCTCTTGTTTTTCCTGCCGCAACACGGTATACTCCTCCAGTGTACGCACTAAGGGGGCCTGCAAGCACAAAAGCTATTGTGGTTAAACTGCAACCACAACGGTTTGTGAATGGAATAAGCATGGACTTGCCTTGTCATATAAAAATGGCATTCCATTCTCCACCTCCCAAGCTTTTATTTTCCCGATTAAGTTTTCTACAAGAGCTGCAATTGAGGTGTTGTACTTTTCAGATCATCAAAATTTAAGTTTCAAAGCATTTTTTGATCACAGGAGATGGAATAGTTAGAAGTTTACATGGTATCTTGGTGACCAGAACACGTGCTTTCTCAGCACGTTTCAGATTAATGTGTGCCCCTCTCCCAGCACTATAGCGGTTTTCATCCTGCCAAGACAATATCCAGGTCATGATGATTATGTTAGGCTAAATTAGCCCAGACTGTTGATGGAATTCATTTTTGCATTACCCTTTCATATTCATCAAGCCAATTTTCCTCTTGAGATGCATGATTCCATTTCTCAAACTTATCCAAGATATCTCTCCTGCTCAGAGCTTGCTCTTTGGCTTTA
Source organism: Ipomoea triloba (assembly GCF_003576645.1). Taxonomy (NCBI): domain Eukaryota; kingdom Viridiplantae; phylum Streptophyta; class Magnoliopsida; order Solanales; family Convolvulaceae; genus Ipomoea; species Ipomoea triloba. The sequence continues at coordinate 11,636,207 of NC_044924.1, read as the reverse complement.
GCAATCTGTTGATCCATGCTTGAAAGAAGGTCAGGTAGATTACCTATCAAAAGAAACAAACGGATAGTGATAATTAGTAATGTGCAATTTCTGCAGGATTGCAAGGAAATTCCTATTGCAGCCAAAAGCATCAATGTCATTTGAACTCTGATTTTGAAACCACCAAAATTGATGGTTTCTAGATTAAACAGGATTTTCAATTCAATAGACCTAATCAAAGGATACAACAGCTATTCCACTGGAATTAACTTGATAATATCTTCTGCCTCTTCTTTACATGTCAATTTTAAGAATAAAGCTCCAAACCAATATTTGAAGCTAAAATATACTTATTAATCTAATGCAGAATCATACACTCACCTTATTGGTGTACACCAAAAAGATGTGATATTCACAAACTTCAAAATGCAATATATGAAAAAAGGTAGAAAAACATTAAATATTTGTTAAATTTGAACATACCAGATTCCACAAGTCTCATTAATATTTGGTGTGCTGTCTCACTGTCTATATCCATGTGAGCACTCCTGTAGATTTCCTCAAGTTCATTTTGCCTCTTAAAAATCAGTTCTTTCAGCTTACTAGATTTTAGAGCATTTAAACGCTCAACTTCAACTTCAGTCTAAAACAACAGAAAAGAATCCTAGTGAGGGTATTTTTAAAAAAAAAAAAAAAAACGAAAAAGAGAAGAAAAGAAAAAAGCAGCATCCATTCAGCAAAGAGATGAATAGTAGCACACAGCCACACACCAATATGTGCCAAAAGAGAATAGAAAGAACTGAATTACCAGCTCAATGACTTCAATAGCAAGGGATCCCTTACTCAACACATCATCTACAGAAGAAGAAATCAAGCAAATGACATGGTCAAATCTCTGTTGCTCCTCAATTGGTGTGTCCATAAGGTTCCATAGCTCTTTTAGAGTCCTACCAAGATCTTGAAGCTGCACTAAGACATAATATCGTGAATAAGTGAAAAATCTACAAAATGCACAACTTCAGTAAAGTCAATGACTATGCATAACATCATATATGTCAGTTATACAGCAGCTGATATAACATTCACTATCTGTGTTACTTATGTCACACTTATTCATGATTTGGTTGAACAAAATACACAAAGGGAATGGCATTAAGAAACTACAGTCTTTCACTTGATCATAAAAATTTCAAAGACTGATTCTGGGGAATTTTACACCAATTCATTTGTTTGCAAATTATAATATGAAGCAAAAACAAAGCAAGACAAATGCAATAGATATCCATGCATTGAATCACAAAAAGAGGTTAAATATTATTATTGCTTTAACCATAATAGATCTTTAGTATGGAACAGAGAAGAATATTTGATTAGTATATCACCTTCTGCAACCTTTGTTTTTTCATTTCCTTTAGTGAACTGACTTCACTGGTTAATCTGGCTAGTGTTTCATTGCTTATGCTCTTTGGTTGAGCATTTAGATCATCATGTAAACTTGGATGAATATCACCTAATATGGCCACAAATTCAACTGACATGACAACTGAAAGATCATGAATTGCACTTATGTAGCCATTAACTTTTTGCAAACGAAGCCTCTGCAAAAGGAGCACAAAATTTTTTACAGAAATGAATAACCATCCAGACCTTACTATCTAATTGTAAAATGTAGCCATCAAAAACCTTTTCCGACTGAAGATCCTGAAGGCGCAACTTTAGTTCTTTCCCTTTCTTGGTTGTCAAGTCTAGTTCATTAACTTGAATCTTAGCAGGTCTAAGAGCTTGGTCATTTCCAGCTATCTCTGCACAAATCTGTGCAATCTGCATTTCTGTGTCCAAAAATTCTTTCATCCTTTCTTGCTTCTTTGACCTCATGTTCTCTAATACTGGTTGTATGTTGGAAATTTTCACCTTTATGTTGCCCTTATCCTCATACTGAGAAGGAATAGAATCAATAAATGAACAATGCAGTGGCTAGTGACAATAAAGCAAAAGCTTACTCACCCATGGAACTCGTTCTCCAAGAGCAGAAGCTATTTTAGCAATTTCAGCCTCAGACTCAGCTAATGACTGGTGCAAGTCAGCCTTATACTTCCTAGTTTTCTCCACTTTAGTTCGGTAAATGTCAAGGCATTCCTGTTCAAGCTGAAGAAGCATCTTGTCTCTCTCACTTTCATTCTCCCCAATTTCATCCCATATTTCCTGAAAAAGAAAAAATCATTCATATAATTCTCTGAGCATAACACCAATGATCTGAAGGAAGTTTATTATCCAAAATCACATACACTAATGACTAACCTATTAAGAAGGTTCAAATTTCACCATTGGTTTCCTTACCTTCCTATACCAATTATATGGGATAATAGACCAAAGTATTTAAAGTTCATGGACAAGGAAAAAAGCCTAGACAACCCAATTTAAACAATAAAATTGAATGAGAAGATTGTCCCCCCGTAGAAATGCCTAAAGAGTTAATACAAATAGAACTAAAAACCAATGTCAATGGCTAGAAAAATAAGCAAATGTAAGATAATTGCATGTCATGTCCTGTTAAAAATACTGAAAATAAAATTGGAGTTGGATTAAATAATAAACTTATGAAATGCTGTTTTGGTATTGGCAGCTGCAAAGATGAGTGATACAAGTTCCATAGACACTTTGTATGAGCAAAATTCAAGTGTAAATGGAGGATAATCTCAATGGAAGTCACACCACAATACAAGAAATGCTTTTATGAACTAGAACAAATAAAAGGCACTCCTACCAAGTGGTAACATGTATTGAATCAGTTGTAGTGCAAGTGCAGATGCAGCATCTTATATGAAAGAGGAAGAAGAAGCCATTCACATAACTCAGTACAAGGCATGAAATGACAACAGTAATTGGTTCCCTACCACCAGAGTATAGTGCAATCAATGAACCAAAATTAATGGCAAGAATGACAATTTTTTGTGTCATTTTTCCTCCACAAACATGCTCATGAGTTGTTAATCATGATCCTTACATAGAAGCAAAACGCATGACTAACACAACAGCCTAAAAGTATTAGTATAAAAAGTTGAGTACTGTGTAGGAAACTTGCAAACAAATTTTGCCCGCACTATTTTCTTACGGAGCATCATTCATATCATATAACATGGAGTGCATATATGACGTATGTAATAGTAAACTTCTGTTGGCAATTATTTCAGACCTGTAGTCCAATCCATCCACCAGAAAAGCAGCTAAACAATTAATCAGCTAAAATAGCAGGGGAAAATAAAGAAAAATAGCATTCAATGTTTTCCATTGATGAGAATAGGGCTATAGCCAAATTTTTATATTAAAATTCCTAATAAAAACAATTTTTATAGTTTATCCCCTATTCCCCTACCGCTGAAACAGAACCCTACTGAATCCTTATGCACGAAGATTGGATTCGGAGCCAGAAATCAACAGATAAAGACGATTGAATTTAGAAGATCGAGAGTGAAGTCATTAGTTACAAGCCTGCAATTCTCGGAGAAGAGAGCCGCAAGTTGTGGTAGCAGGAGCGGAATGCTGAGAGGAGGAGTTAGTTGCGCCGGCAATCGCCGTCGACAAGGACCTCATGCCGCCGACGATGATCCGAGGAGGAGTTATAATTCCCGCCGGCACCAGAGAAAAACCGTAGAAATGCCGGAGCGGAGCGCGATTGCGTGAGGAGCGCCTGTATTAATTCCACTGGAGATTCTGCGAATATTTCGATCTTTAATATTTTTTCCATTTATGAAATTCGATACTACTTTTGGCGGGAACTCTCGTACTACGAGTCTAAGACCTTCGGTAGGTTCAATTAAAAATGGAGGGAAAAAATAACAAGTAAAAATGGAATTAATATACCAGTATAGAATGTACTTGATATCATCATATATACTGTACATAATTGATCTAGTTATTATTGGTTAGGTTTCTAATGATATTCTGTGCAATTATGAATGCAGCATATGAGAACCAGTCGTTATACCATGGATCATGACTGATACTGCAGTTCTGTGGAACTGATATTACAGTTGTGTTTAACGGATACTGCAGTTGTGTTGAAAGGAAACTGCAGTTGTGCGAAACAGAGGCCGTGTCATCCGTCTGGAACTGCAGTTGTGTTGAACTGATACTGCAGTTGTGTTGAACGGATGAATGTCCTTTGTTCCACGCAACTGCAGTTTCCTTTCAACACAACTGCAGTATCTTTTCAACACAACTGCAGTATCCGTTCAACACAACTGCAATATCAGCCATGATCATGGTCCACCATATAATTTGCGTATGAGAACGATTGATATTAGTACTAATTGAGACCTTAAAATATAATATAACACAAAATATATATAATAAAAAATGTATTTATTTAAGGCTCAGATTGGTAATATAGTTAGCTTATTTTGACTTGTTTAACCACTATTAACTATTTGACTTGATTAAATAATCAATATGAGTGCTTAATTAAATTTTTTTTATAATTAACTTATATTTAATTTATTGAATAACTAAAAAAATCCAAAATGAGGGATGAAGACAATATATATATATATATATATATATATATATATATATATATATATAAGAATTTAAAAATAAATGTTAATTTATTCAATTTAAAAACTATAGTAATTCTTTAAACTAGCAAATATACATCATAAGAATGTAAATAAATAATAAAAACATACAATAAATTACTAATTAATTAATCACCAGTAATTTTTTTATTTTTTTTTTACATTTGAGATTTAGGTTGATAGTGAAATGACTAATGATAAACATAGGACTAAAGGGGTTGAGTGATGCTCAAAAACTTTTTATATTAGATCATTCACAATAGTAGTTTTTTTCACAGTTTTTTATAATAATTTAACTGAAGTGGAAGAGAGAGAGAGTAAGGAGAGAGAAGGTACGAGTTCTTCCTGCAAGAACTTGGTGTTTATCTCTGAAGTGGGCCCCACTAAATATGAAAAGGGATTGCATTGCACGCGTGAGGCGCAAAAACAGCGCCCAGCCGGCCACGTTACCATCCTAAACTTTTTTTTTTTTTCTGAAAATTCATTTTTTCCACTCCTCTTCTACTTGACATCTTAAAATTTGTGCAAAAAATCAACTATTGAGGATGCTCAGTATGTGTATGCACATACATGTAATTATATGGTGTATATAAATATATTGATTCGAAGTTTTGATATTGTGTAAAAATTTGTATTAATTATGTAATTCAAAATTTGATGTCCTAACGTCTCATGCATATGCCCAAATAAAACATCTCAATTACTAACCCTAATAATAAAAAGAAAAAGATAAAACATAACTATTCAAATACCATAGCCTTAGAGCTTCAGTCTCTCAACTTCGATTCAGAAAATTCAAAAACTTTTAAAGTGACAACAAATCTTTGAGAAGATTAGTAATGAAAATAGTTTGCTTTATTATGGAAACAATGACTTTAACCCCTCACTAATAGAACCATGATAAGATAATAGAATTTTTTTTTGAAAATCTAATTTGACAAGGTGAATCTCATGAAATATCATATGCATGTGTTCCTCGTACTAAAACCCCAAAATGACAAAAGATCCACTATTGTAATTACAGGTCACGAGTTTTAAACTTTACCCCCTTGATTTGAGCCGATCAACTATGATAATCTAGGCTGGTTTATTTTGTTATAATCCTTTGCCGGCTAGAATCACAAGGCGAAATTTAGCTACACCCAAAAAAGTTGTGGAGTCTCCCTCGTCATCCCAAAAAAAACCCCAAAATTAGCTTCTTCAACCTATGAATTCATTTCTTTTGCCCTCATTTTCAGCCATGTCTTCAATACTCGTACTAGGGTCTAAATTCACTGTTTGAGTAGGGGTATATGGCGGAAAGAAATTTGTTTGTACATGGCTTTACGTCTTTGCAAGCACTTGGAAATGCTATTATTGAGAATGATTAGGATATACATACATCATATAGAGTCCATCTTATACTAGTTTGTATTAGGCATTTCATATATCAAGAGCCATCATAAATGTGAAATTTAACATAAATAATCTTAGATCTACAATCTACAATCTCCTCATATTAAAATAAAGAACGAAGATCTATCAGAAAAGTACAACACTTCAATCTCATTCATGGGTCTGTTCAGAGTTTGCATGCAATAATCGCATATGGAGCATGAGAAGAGTAGCAAAACTGCTTCAAAAGCCACAAACAAGATTGAGCATTGTAGTTAATTAGGTCGCATAATGAGCATGATTACCATGATCAGCCTTCTCTTCCCCAGAGGGCGTGGTTTGATCCTAATCTCTTTGAAGAGAGCAAATTCGGAAGTTCCATGACACGAGAAAATCGATTACAAATTGAGATACAGCTTCTACTATCAAGTGCTCATCTTGCCTGTAGTAATCAGCCAACTGCATCTAAATCAGCCTCGGTGTCACCTGGTTCTCCATCGACGGTTCCTGCTTCTGCCTCTGCTTCTGCTTCTGCTTCTACATCTGCTTCAATCTGCGGTGTTTCTGCATCAGCTTCTATCTGCCCTGCTTCCTGACCAACATCTGTGTCGGAACTTTGCTTCTGATTTTCGTCTGGTGTTGGAGTTCCACTTTGGGAAATGTTCCCGGTAGCATCTGTGTCCATTGGAGTAGCAGAGGTTTCAAGGTCAGCCTTGCCGCCTTCGATGCCTACCTCACTAGCAGGTGTTGCGACCTAGGCAAAATGACAATAATTAACGAGAATCATTCCGTATACCATTGTGAAAAATAGAAAGGACTTATAAGTTGGGAAGACTGTCCTATTACATTATGGACTAGAGGACACGGAACAAAGAGTTAACTAAGGGCTTTTGAGGATGCAAAAGTGAAGGAAAGTTAGTAGCATTCCTATTTGAGAGGAGTCAGCCTTGTACATTGGGGTCTGCCTAAATCTCATAAGGAATATTAACATGAATTTGGAAAATTTGGTCACCTGATTTTCTTCTGCTTGTTGCACTGATGTTTTTGTTTCCTCCTTGGCACGCTTGGACCTATCACTTGGTTTACCTTGATATTTTGACCGCACCTCTGGAGGCAAAAGTTCCACAGGCACAACACCCTCAATACCATGTTCCGTAAACTGCAAAATAAGCAGAATTTGCTTCAGAAATTATGCACAAATATTCTCTCCCTCTATGTATATTTACTTCTCTGAGCAAAACTTCCATACTCGAGAAAATCCTTCCAAATCCTGCCTAGCAGAAAACCGGAGACCTTTCCAACAGTAAACCTGTACCACCAAATGAGACAGTGAGATACTGAGATGTGAGTGATTAATTTTTTATTGTTTATTTTTTTATTATTAACTTTTGGGAGTAAATACCAGTCAAGGTCCTCCAAGTTTGGTGGTTTCGCCACCTTTAGTCCTAAACTTTCAAATCGGCCATCTGTGATCCTCTGAGTTTGGTGGTTTCACCACCTTTAGTCCTAAACTTTCAAATTGACCATCCGTGGTCCTCCGATTTTCAAAATGTTATCAACTGTGGTCCAACCGTTAATTTGTTTAGTTTGCATCGTGTAAATGAAGGGCAAAAATGTCCTTTCATGTTATTGTACCATTTTAATTGAAAATATAGCATTTAGACCCAACAATGCACCTGCTTTCTTTCCAATTCTTCTTCTCCAAACAACTGTTAATTCCTTCACAGCAGCCATGGTATCATTTATTTGAAAAAAAAACAAATGCATTTGCTATGTCCAAATGCTATATTTTCACTTAAAAAATGAAAGAATAACATGATAGGACATTTTTGCCCCTTCATTTACACGATGTTGACTAAGCAAATTAATGGTTGGATAATAGTTGGTAACATTTTGAAACTCTGAGGACCATGATCGGTAACATTTTGAAACTCAAAGGACCACAGATGGTCAATTTGAAAGTTTAGGACTAAAGATGGCGAAACCACCAAACTCGGAGGATTACAGATGATCGATTTGAAAGTTTAGGACTAGAGATTGCATAACCACCAAACTTGAAGGACCTTGGGTGGTATTTACTCTAACTTTTGGTAGGTGAAATTTAGACCATTCTGTTACATTTCCCTCTCCCTCGTTCCCAGGGAAAGTGCAAACCTATGGCATTCTTTTTAGTTGCAAAAAATTCACCCAGAAAGTTGATAGGAAAATGAGCAGGAAAAGATTAAACTGACCCGATTATTTTTGTGATGATATTCTGCTTCAATTCCAGCAGATTCGTCCATCTGTAATTTCACAAATATTTTTTCAAGTACATGGAGTTAGAAAGTTAGAAAGAGTAGGAAATAGTTTTGGTGGATGAAAACTCAACTATGAAAATGTAAAAACTCAAATAGACAATATTATAATATTTCACTAAGTTGAAATTTGTCAAGAGGCATTGGTTGTTACTTACATCTTCAGCCAAGGGCTTCCAGTAGTCTGAGATGGCAGGAGTGCGCACGCGTTGAGGATCAGTTAAAGCATTCTGTGGGTGAAAAATTAGGTAAGATTTGGACCTATAATATATAGTATTATAACCTATTGTCCCAGATGACAATGTTTCTCAAATTTATGATTGGTCTTTCTATTAAAGATCTTAAGTTCAACTGTTCAAGATCAAATCCAGATGGTTACTGACATGTCAACTTTGTAAACTAAGGGTTTCAAGATCCAGCTGGTGACAAATAAACACCATCTGCTGAAACAATGAATGCTTATATGTGAGGAAAAGTAAAGAGAGAAGATAGTAATGTTGAATATGATCTTGTAGTTCACATAATACTACTTGTATATGGTTATATAGAAATGAAAACAACCATTAGTCTACCTTAACATTTACAATCAACATGGACAATAAATAGTTGAGAATCCCTAGGTAGTTCAATCCTCATAATAGCACAACCAGCATACATTTCGTATTACCAACACTTGCTCGCATAGTTGTAAGCCTTAAGAAATTGAATGTCTCCAGCAAAACGCTTGTAAATTAAACATTTGATAATTATTATCATTTCCCAGAGGTGTTGCATGCAAGTAAGAAGCTATTAAAAAACAAACAAATAAACAAACCGGATTCTGATCAGCCCACTTCCATAACTGAGAGAGTTCTTTATTTCCAAGCCTCCACCGTTGTCGACTGCAAGAATTAACAGAAAGAGGATGGCAAATATTAAATCTCATCAACTCGGAAGTATGATATAACATCTATCAGCTAATCTGATAGTAATCATAAGTTTTTGAACAATAAGAAAGGGTGTAGCCCAACTACCAAGAAAGAAAGCAAAAACCTTGAGGTTCAACACCCTGATATTTTCTTAGTGTCATTATATGATGTTTGCTGAGTATTCTCAATTATGTGTCAATGGCATATTGTTATTGTGTATCTGCATAAACTTTTTGCCCCAAGTACATTTATTAGGCATCCAAGTAATTTTCCTTTCAACCTCTAGAATTGCTATCTTCACCAAGTCTTATCCTAGTTGGTTTCTCCAGCTATTCTCTTGCAAACAAGTTAGAATAACCAAGTTCAGCATAGCATACCGTTTCTTTTGTCCACCTTGAGCTAGCTTCTTTTCAATCTGTTGCTTTTCAAATGGAGGGCAACCATCACGTTTCCACCAAACCTAAAATATCTCCAGTGTCAATACAGAATAAAAGGTAGACAAATGCTAGAAATATACAGGCAGATATACATGGAACAAGACAGATGTATGCAACAGAGAGAGCGGGAGAGAGATCATTTGATGCGCACCCAATTCCTTTCACGCTGTAATATATGCTCAATAGACCGGAGAAATTCTTTTCCTTTAGGTGGAGTAATTTCAAGTAGCTTTTTCACCCGCTCTTCACAAGTCTTTATTTCTTCCTTCTACATTAGTCGAGCATAAAAAGTACACATAAGAAATATGAATACTTGATTAAACAAGCTCATGCTCAACCACACAACCTCTAAGCAAACAAATAAATTCAGAATGTCTTTCCTGTAACAACAAATTAAACCCACTTGCACCGTCCTTCACAGTACAAGAATGCATGGTACAGTTCACTATATACATAAGAAACTGTATAAGAATACTGTAAGGAGATTTGAATATATTTATATGGAATACGATCACAATCTCCAATATATCAATCTATATCAAGGGGTCTCCTTGCATTTTAACTATATTGCTATCATGGCAGCCCCAGGGTAAGGCAACAGAGAGCGGAAACTCCGGAAAGAACAATTACTTAAACATAATAAAATTATTTGGAAAGGTATCAGGCTGCAATGTGATTTTGATACCAACCATGGCTTCAGATGGCAATTCTTTATCACTTTTTCCTGGGGCCTACAAGGTAAGAGATAAAATACATGTAAGGGAATATCTTCAGAAAGCTAAACAGGTATGTTGAAAACTCAGTAACTTGTTAGAAATAGAGGCATCATGATATCAACTTTGAAACAGAATGTCAATGGAGCTTGCATGTGTATATATTCTGGAGAAAGTGCTTAATACTCTGTATTTAGAATGTATCACCAGTATGATTTTCCTCAATTGGAAGTCTAGAAAGTAGTCATGCATAGACAATTCTGTATATTGTCACACTTCTGATTTTTTAAGAAAATAATTAACTATTTATTTTTATAGTTACAAATTGTTTGTCCTTCTAGATCTTAGTTTACTTCTTCACCAAATGTGTTGAAGTGCTAAACCATATGCACACATACACAATGTTTTCCATAGAAAAGAGAATGAAACAAAATTATGTATAAATCTTGAAAAATGAGAAACTTACAAATGAAAATGAAGCAACACAAGATGAAATGCAGATGATTACCTTGAGATAATCAAATAAAATGAGGCACTGAACTAGAATGTGACGTCGGAAACTGGGATCCTTCAACTGTGAAACAAAAGAGATTAGTAAGAAATGGATATCGTTGAAGTTCAAAAATGCTAGTTTTATAGAAATTTTATGGCAAAGCAATGATTCATACCTCAAGCCCCATTAGTTTACTGCTTGTAAGATATTTTATGTTGAATGCAGCTGCCTCATCCTCAAGGTAATTTGCATTTCCCTCTTCATCACTTATAGGCTGAGCCTCAAATGTATTTAGAACCACCTGAATATCCCAATTTACAGAAATTGCGTAAAAATCAAGACACGCACAAAAAGGACACATTTAAAATTTAGAAACAGGGCCAGTACCATTAAACTGGAAGTAAATTTATGCCACTTGGCAGGGGCAAGAGATAGAGACGGTGGGTTGCAAAAGCACTCCTGAGTACCAAAAGCAACAGAGAAACAGAATAAATATATATCAGATATAAACCTAAAAAGGTAAATCATGCAACATGAAGAAAACATTGTAAGCTCTACTAACATCCAGTGGCATCTTGAAAATTTTCCAGCAGAAACAAATATAGAATGCTCTAAGTAAGTCCAGATAACATTATGGAGTAAAATTATTCACTCAGGTCAAAGAAGAAAGATTCTTACCTGTAAACTCCAAAAGGTTTTGTAGAAGTTGAAATCAATTGAAATACCTAGAAATCAAACAAAATAAATAAAATTATAAGCATAGGAACCTTACAAACTAATAACCAATCTAACAAGTTCAGCATTTACCTTCAGGAGCTTCCTTCTCATACTTTGTCTCATTTGATGTATTGAATACTCCCTTTATATTAACAGCTGAAACAGTTGACGGAAGGTAGCACAGTTAGAAACGACGAGTTTTGCCAGAGTGTACAGATAGTACCAGAGCGTGCAGTATGATAAACAAGTACCAGAGCGTTCAGATAGTGGAAAAAAGTGAGCAAGAAACATGATGATTCTTCCACAGAACACAACATCATTTGCCTACAATACCAGATGCAAAGGGTTTTCTTTTATGAGACACCATGGGTAAATAATTAAGCAATAATTGGAACTGGACATACACTGTACAATAAAGATTAAGCAGTCTACCTTTGACAGCCGACGAAGAAGTTGATTGCATGTCCTTAACATCACAAGTTTTCCTCGTGCAAATAGTTCTGCCTAAATATTATAACAAAAGCATCAAAAACCATTTTAGAACAGATGGCATGCATCTACATGTACATTCATAGACAAGTGCACACCGTTTAAGTGTCAAAAATATAGAGGAATGGAAAATCAAACTTACATACCTTCCCCAATATATCTTGTTTACTTTCAATGTACCCAAATATATCTTCACAATTTTTCATGGTGGACATTTCTGTCAAATCTTCCAAAAGCTGAAATATCATACCACCTTCAATATGTTCTTTCTCACAAAGATACAGCACAATGTCTGTCCAGGAAAATGAAAGGGTAGTCAATTATACACAACTTTGTGATACTGCAAATAAAATAGGGGCATATTGTTAATAAAAAGACTAGTATTAGTTGTCTTGCCAGTGCTTGTTTAGCCAAGTAGATGACTTTTCCATAAATCCTCAATTTCGAACTTCTCAAAAAATAAGTTTTTTCTTCTTATCATCCCTGAAACTATTTTTGGTATTTTGACCATTTGGCCTGGCTTACTAAATGAGCTGGGCCAAAGAAGAACTATAAAGCTTTTGGTTGTGGTCTTTTGGGTGCAATTGCCTTTGGGGTTGGGAGTGAGGGAGGAGGGGATTGGTTGTGAGCCATCATGACTAGAAAAAGTATGTATCTTACCAAGAAGTCGTGGAATTTGACCCTGACTGCTTTCACCATCATCAATTGACTGCCCATACTGCATGATTTTCTGCCCTGACTGAACAGCAGCAGACTGCATCAAGATATAATGTGTTATTAATCAGAATGACTCACCAATTAAGTAATAAGTAAAACAGTTCACCAATATGAGTAGAGAAAGTGTTGTGTACAACAAAAATTCAGGATGAGTTTCATACAAGCAATCCTTAAACTCCTAGCAATTGATAGAGATTGTTGAAAATTACCTAAGCAATTTTATAACTTCATATGATGTGAGATTTGAAGTTCCTACAGCTTCTTATAAAAAAATAAAAAATAAAAATAAATAAAAATAAAAAAAGAGAGAAAGATAAAATCACTTATTTCTTAGGAAATATACTACTATATGGCTAGTTTATGTTTCAAACTTGATCTGTTTTGCTAAAATAGAAAATACAAATAGCAGCATTCGCAATGACATAAAAACACTTACCACCAATTCTTGGAGTAGAGATCTCAAAATATTCTCCAGTAGCTGATTCTCATCCTGGACTAATTTTGTTTGCCTCTGTCAGGTGGCAAAAGGAAAGGAAATCAATAAACCTATAGAACAAAAGAGCAAAATCTTCCAATGGTAACATAATGCACACAAGACAAATGAGGAAAATTTTCTATCACATTCCTATGCATATATTCTTGTGGTAAGTAGGCTTAATGTAAACAATATAACTTCACCGAGAGATCAAATGTAATCATAGTCTTACAGACTATTGATTTCACTTTGGTGCACATCAACCTCAAATCAAGAACATAAAAACTGAAAAATGCTGGAAACAAGCATACCATACTATCAAAATAGAAAAGTACTCATTTACCCAAAAAAAAGTAATTGTATACGCAGAAATTCATAGCAAACCATGCTTTTAGAAGTCCATAATCAAACTTCAACTAGCACTATAAGTTACTCATATGAGGAAATTCACTGCATAATCAAACTTCAACTAGCACTATAAGTTACTCATATGAGGAAATTCACTGCATAATCAAGCTTCAACTAGAACTATAAGAGTATAAGTAATTCATATATGAGGAAATTAATAGCAAACTATGTTTTTAGAGTAGCATAATCAATCATCAACTAGCACTATAAGTTACTAATATATGAGGAAATTCATAGCAAACTATGCTTTTAGAAATTAGAACTGCATAATCAAACTTCAACTAGCACTATATGATACTTGCATTCCATAAACAGTGAGCACTTCATTGTGCCTAGGACTAGCAAGTTATAACCTTAAACGTTTCATCTCTAGATACGGAAAGATTCACTTCAGCTGAAAATTTCACCGAGCATATGAAGCATTGGCAGGCAAAATTTACAGACCTGAGGTTTGATAGCTTCTTGCACAGTCTGGAGAGCGAATTCTTCGGGGGATCCCGGGTGTAGAATGGCCTTCCTAAATAAATCCTGCGGAAAAAAAAATTAGAAAATGAGTTATTGATTCACACAACACTAACAGTCAATTGAACCTAAAGCCAGAATAAGAAAATCATATTTGTGAATCGTGGTATGCTAAAAGGCAGAGGGCGGGAGACACTTGCAATTGCCCAAATTTCAACATCTCGAAGAACAATTTGGAAAGGCTAGCCGTCGCTTACCATGCTTGAGAAGAGCTTCTGATTTGAGAGCGAAGAACAGAGAAGAGAGAGACCCTGCTGAATTCGCCCTTCTTTTCGTTCGAGGCCAGCACTCAGCTGCTGATGTATTCTACGGCAGTACGGCGCGCCTCGCAGTTTCCATTTTCACTTGGGGGCCATTTGGTTCAAACGTATGAATATAAATTGGAATGGAAGTTTTAATACAAATAGTGGCAATTTTGTTTGGGACAAATAAACCACTAAATTTTACCTGAAAATTTAATTAGGCTCTTAAATTTTCAAAAAGTTTAATTACACATTTTAACATATTATATTGAGTCAATAAAACTTAAGAATTGATAAATAATATGTTAATGTAGTATTACAGATCATATCAGCTCCAGCATCATTTTTCGACGACCCACGACGGTCAAACTGTCGCCAGTCACAACCTACCAGATAAGGCAACCAAGCCTTCCACCATGGAAGGCGGACAGTTGGTCGCCTTCTCTGGTAGTTAGCAACCGGTGACGGTTTAGTCGACGTCAAATTTTTTACGGAAATAATGTCGGAGTCGATATAACCTATAATCACTATTGTAAAAATCCGCCTAGGCAATAGGCACCCCTAGAGCAAGGCGAATTGCCCCCTAGGCAACCGCCTAGAGCCTAACTCGGGTGAGTCCTTGGTAATTTGTTATTATATTTTTATTTATTTATTAATTTCATTTTATTTATATAAATAAGAAGTAAGAGAGATAATATATATATATATATATATATATATATGATATATGCTCACACACATGCACTATTTTTTTGTTTTTATAGGTCACCGTCTTCCGACTAGCGCCTAGCGTCCACTACAATCATGCTTGTAATAGCATGTTATTTATCGATTCTTGGACTTTATTGACCCAATATAATATGTTAAAGCGTGTAATTGAACTTTTTAAAAATTTAGGTGTTTAATTGACTTTTAGTAAATGTTTAGAGACTTGTTTTGACCATTTTCTCATTTTGTTATAAATCTTGCAAGTGTTAGTTTTAGACGTTCACACAAATACCATAGATTGGTTCATGGAGTTAGATAATTTAAAAACAAAAAAAAAACAAAAAAAAAAACAAACAAACAAACAAACAAACAAACAAACAAACAACGGTATAAGATTTGATTACCTTTAAAATTAAAAAAGTTCATTACATAATTAAAATCAAGTAATTAAGTGCTTCAATTGTCTCATTTTATTTGTTTTTCTTACTATTCATTGGTCAAACCAACTCTTTTTTTTTTGTTTATTTTCTTTAGTATTATTTTACTTATTTTTTAATTTAATTTGTTGTGTTTAATAGTACTTCTAGTTTAGTTTCTAAATATATAAATTTTGTATACTAACACTGAACTTAATATTATGAAAAATTGAATTAAAAATAACATCAGTCAAGCCTCGTTAACCGAACCATACACATAAAATGGGATAGAGAGAGTATCATTATATCATTACATTAATTTAGTCTTATCCCTCATCATTCCATTGCCTCTTCATTTCGTTGCCTCCTCAGTTTATATTTATGCTTTAGATATTATCATATTATGATCAATTGTATTAATTTTTTGTTTTTGTATTTTAAAAACATTTTATTTTGACTATAGTGTTGGTCGTACATAACCTAACAATAGTATTGGTAATCACTCCAATTTAAGCATACTATCAAATATATAAAATACTTTCACCAAAATTCATTCCAATTACTAAGTATTTGATTTCCATTCAAATTCTTATTCTATGTTGGAACCAAACACACCCTAAGTGCATTGGTCATATATTAGGTACAAAAATAATTAACTACATGAACAGAATATATAAACTAAATACATATAATCCGAATGTTATTTCGGACCAAATTCCACAATGCAAGGTAAACATTAACCCATGGTATAATTTGTTGCAAGTTTTTATGGACCATAAAAAAAGTACATTTTAATATATTAAAAGTACATTATTTTGTATATTATACAAAATAATGTACTTTTCCATGAATACAAAATATATTTTTAATATACTAAGGGCATCCACATTTGTGGATTTTTGCACATTTTTGCGTGGCCACTCTGACTTTATATAACCATTTCGTTTTAAAAAAAATTGTCAAAATTTGCTTTTCTTTTCTTTTCTTTTTTATTTTTCTCCTTTTTTCTTTCCTCGCATATTCTCTTTCATAATCACACTTAGAAAAACTCATCAATAACCACGAAATAACTCTACTGATAAGGATGCTCTAATTGAGGAGTTTTTGTAAGTGTGATTGGGAAAGAGAAAGTGGGTGGGAAAAAAAAAACAAAACAAAAATGGTTTTAAAAAAATAAATAATAAGAGCTACGCGCCCGTTGGGCGGCTCTGTGGTCTTCACGCTCGTTTTTCGCGAATGGAGATTAAAGGAAGTAGGTTCCACTTTCTTATATAAACCCAATATTTGCAGGAGCAACTTTCTTCTTCTCTCTCCTCCTTATCTCACCTCCAAGTGGACAAACATTGTTCCAATAACCAAAAATTATGCTTTGATGTAGATGCTCTAAGAGGAAAAACTAAATCTAAAAAGCAAAATTTTAAAAAAACCTATAAAGAAAAATTTTAAAATTTTAAAAAAACTATAAAGCAAAATTTTAAAAAACTATATGCACTTTTAACGCATTGGGCCAAGCCTCACCACTTCAAACATTTTATCTCCTTCTTCTGAATATTAATTATTTGATAGTATATAATATAACGTATTATCAATATTCAAATAATGTATTTTACGTTTCACATTTTATATTTTATTTTTTATCTATACAGCTGTGGACCTAACTTGTCTTCCCTGATCGGACACAACATTGACTTAGATTAATCAGAGAATGAAATCCAGAATGGAAAAGTAAGGTGACACAAAGTGAGGCAAGCAAACAACTCCATTGATCCCATTGAACTGCATTTGTTCACAATTATTTATTTAACACATAAATATAACGTCTGGCTATGTGAACGCCTGCTCTAACTACACCACCCACCCTTCTCCACATTTTTTTCCAATTATCTGTCAACAAGAAGTCAGTTAAACAGGTTGGATCTACCATTGCATATTTTCGGCACACGCTGTCGTGCATTGAGAAGATGCAACCTTGAGCCAAACTATCCATATCCATATTCCATATTTACTCTGCAGGAAGCGAGAGACCGACCTCAGTAGTAGTAGTACGGGCTGATTCTGCTTCCTCAGAACCACAAACCAGAGACACTTTTTTCGCTTTTTACAGGACGACCATAATATCACTAGAGGCTGATGATTTGGTAGACGATTAATAATAGATCACTTCCTTTTTCGTTGTTCCGGTGGTCAAGGAGAGGCAGCCCATTCGAAGTAATGGCAACGGGCACCCCTTGCAACAGTCCAGTTCCCGCAACCAAAGAAGAGGCTTCCTTGCTTTGGACCCGGTTTCTGGATCATGCCTTTGCTGCTCTTTATCCCGCAGTAGCAGTTCGGGTGAACCTGGATTGTTTGGAAGTGCGGGTCTCTCACTTTTTGGGTCTGATAAGGGGAAACGGATGGATGATCTTGGGGCGGCTTCCATGTAAACGATTCGTTAGTAGACTGACAGATCAGCGAATCTGTGATCGAGAGCTTAATACCCTTGCGCATGAATAACGCAAGTAGACGGGCAGTGTTTTTGGCATCATCCAGACCACAGTGAGCACGACCCTGCCATGCCAGGCCAGCGAGCTGGACAGCCTCTTTCAGATTGCACCTCACGCCTCCGAAAATTTCGTGGAATGGAACCTTTAAGTTGATCCATCTGAAAAAAAATCATAAGTACACATGAGAAATAATTTCACATTCATAGTAATTGCACATTGTACCAAGTCTTGGACTCTTGGGCTTACCTGTTGAAATAAGGAGGCTTTCGGATCTTCTTATAGCGGCATTCTGATTCCAACATAACTCTACAATCCCAATTCGACCAAGTAACCACTGCAAAATTGGAATTCTTTATCCCTTTCTTCTCAAGCCATTTGTCGTGCCTAAGGAGAGCTTCGCTTAAAGTAACTCCTCGATCCACCTGAAAACACAAGCCCGGTTGAGTTGGAGTCACATAACAACAGACAACCACCTAACATTATAATTCGGGACATATTTAGCTTATAAAATCTCAAACTTTAAACACACCTGAATTTGCTGGATCCCAGTCAAATCCTTGCAAAAATCACTGAGAAGGTGATTGCATGTTGGGCGAACAT
This sequence comes from Ipomoea triloba, assembly GCF_003576645.1. Taxonomy (NCBI): domain Eukaryota; kingdom Viridiplantae; phylum Streptophyta; class Magnoliopsida; order Solanales; family Convolvulaceae; genus Ipomoea; species Ipomoea triloba. The sequence goes on along the minus strand of NC_044924.1, from coordinate 11,617,658 downwards.
AGGTCTGGAAACAGGCTTCGAGCTGGCCAGTCATGCTACTCACAATCACAGATGGGAACTCGATTATTTCTTGGGGGTGAGGATTCTTTTCCTTGTCACAGGTAGCTTCAAAGTCTATGACAACGAAATATTGAAAATCTTGGAATTGGAATTCGTAAGGGTAACGCTGAGGGATTGCATTGAATGGGCCATAATGGAACCGGCTGTCCACTGAGTAAGGATAAAACTGGGCTTCAAAAGCATTCACTGTGCACATTCGCATATTATTTGAGCCGGGGTAGAAGGCGGACCAAGAGCCAGAAGCATGCTGTTGAACGGTTTTTTTTGGAGATTCTTTAGATGAGTCAATAGGTTGGTCACTGCTAAATGAGCAATCAATATTATCCCCAACTGGTTGAGAGTAGGTGCCTTCATTAAACTCTGGAAAGTTTTTGATGCCCGCCCCGTTGTAATGCAAATGCTGAGGATACCCCGTGTTCTGGAGGCATCTTATCGGTGCCTCACAGTTCACCTGCATAGTATCTGCAATTAAATTAAAAATTTATTAACAAATTATCAAATAACTCTAAAAATCTACTCTACTCAAAGCAGGTATAAATTAAAATACCAATGTGGATAGTCACTGAGAATATTGGAGCTTAATAAAAAGTTGAAGCACGAAAGAAGATTCTCAATAGGTATGACCAGCACACAATGGATTCTTCTATACACACAGCACCACCCAGATAGTAATTATCAAGAAAAACCACCAATATGGGGGATTTGCACTATTTTTTACTAACTCTCAAAAGGCACATCAAAGCTCTTCATAAAGGTTCTTATGAAATCACATTGATATCATCACCCAATTAAGCTTTAATTGAATCAAGAATCCCAACATGAAATTTGGAAGCTAGAGAATGATGGGAGAAACACTAATAGAGTTCACAAAGACAACATCCCGTGGATAAATGTGCCCAATGCCTACAACTAGGCATAAATTTCATCAATCATCACATGATAGATTCTTCCACATATGATGCACCACCCGAGTAATATGGAGTAATTATCAAAACAATCCCTTGTATGGGAATTCCACCCTTTTCTCCCTATTAAAGGTCATGTTATGAAATTATATCACAAAATGCTAAACATCAATGCAGAGTGCTATGCAGATTTGCACCTTTTATTTTTCCCATTATCAACAGCCACACGGCCCACCCCAAAGCCCTTCATTTTCTCAACTAAAAAAAAAAACTTCCCTGAAACACTACTAGAAAGTTCAACACTTTGTTTTTTATAGATACTAGGAAGTTAATTTCACCTGAATACCTGATAAAAGTGTAACATCCTTCCCAACCATCCAATAAATAAATCCTAGTAAGTGAGATGTTATTATAGAAGTCAGGGAAATCTAAGCACCAGACTTATCAGCTGAACTAAATTAAGCCATAAAAGCAATGAGGGATACCCAAAAAAAAAACTAGATGCTAGACATGATAAGCGAAAAACATAGTCACATAGTGGAGGTCAGAAGCAAAAAAAAAAAAAAGAATTAGCATCCAACACGAGGATACATCTGCACTATGAAGCAATCTAGAACTTCAAAGCATGCGCCAGAAAAATATATCATAACCTAGTGTGCCCCCCAAGACTCTGATACAGGTGCAAAGCCAGGATTGGATGGTGCGGGGGCAAACCATACGAAACCAAATACATTAATATCCATTTAATATATTCCAAAATAATCATTTTGCAAATTTACTAAAATTTAGAACGCCTCACAATAATCATTTATAAGTGAATCTATCCTAAATTATTTTGCAATTTGCTTTTCAATGTACACTAACAAACAATTAGTAAAAAAATTATCTTTCATCTCGTTAGAACATGTAGTCTTGACTATATTAATTGCTCTGTACTACTGAAAGAATGAAAACCTTCAAGCATGTTTAAAAGGCTATTAATTGATTCCTAAAACTACCCTCCTTACAACAAAACATAATAGCAATTGTTTTTCAAACATAAATACAACAAAAATCTTTACATTATCTTATTAAATTAAATGCAAAATTCAACACATAACCACAACATAAATTCACAAAATACAAACAAATGCACCTTGATATCCATATAGAATTTATAAAAAAAAACTATTTAAAATAAACAATAAAATATAAAAATTAACGAGGCAAGTAGTTAGAAACCAAAACAACAAAAACAAAAAATTAACTTTAAAAATATGCATAGATTTTAGGGGGAGAAACTAGTAGGTAGCTTGAAGGGGGTTTGAATGTGAGTTGATTGTATACGGAAGACATAATTTGAAACTCACAGGGTAGAACAGAGACCTGCAAGATTAATTTAGGTGGGGGTGGGCAAATATTTTGAAGTGCTAAAAAAATGTGACTACGTGATAGTGAAACATCAGTAACTTATCACCAACATGAATGCTACAGGGTTTAAGAGTATCCAGGAAAAATATCAGATAGCATTGCTAGAAGATACATTATACTGCTTGGAAAACTCCAAGAGAATTTTTTCAAAAAAAAAACAAAGAAGAAAACCTTTTTTTCAACAGTTCTTCTCGAGTGATTTTAGCATCTAAAGAACCTCTAATTAATTCGATAATAAGCCACAGTGTTGGGAACTCCCATTAGGAATGGGAGAAACGATAGACTAATTTAACTCCCATTAGGAATGGGAGAAACCACAGAATCCAATTTCACTTTGGATAGACTAATTTAGCTCCCATTAGGAATGGGAGAAACCACAGAATCCAATTTCACTTTGGATAGACTAATTAACTCCCATTAGGAATGGGAGAAACCACAGAATCCAATTTCACTTTGGATAGACTAATTTAACTCCTATTAGGAATGGGAGAAACCACAGAATTCAATTTCCCTATCGGAATTTATTCGAAAAATGCACCCCCGTATAAAATAATTCAAACACGATCAAATCCGAGTTACAATCCAAACCTTAATCGGGAACGAAATCAAAGGACGTACCTTTATGTTCTAATGCGATCATGGTGTTGTATGTAGTTAAGATCCGCGAGCAAGTACATCAAATCTCCCTCTTCCAATTCGCACACCTACAAACCCCACCCACCGATCAACTACACTTCAAAACGAAGAAATCGAAAAACAACAACTGAGAAAAAAATAAAAAAATAAAAAGATAAAAACCACAACACAACACACATACATACGCATATACATACAGGTAGAGAAAGGAGGAAGCGCCGCCGGTGGTTGATGGCTTACCTTTTTTGTTCCCCGGCGATGTGATTTGGACACCGAGCAGAGCGACGAGTAGGTTATGGCGAGATAGAAAGATTTAGCAGTATACTCAGATACGGCGTTCCACTTTATATATTTATTTTTTCTTATTTCGTTTATTTATTACATATTTTACGTTATTATTTTAGGTTAATTTGTATAGTTTTCTTGTTTTTTTTGTGACAAAACTTAGGAAGTCGTAAATTATAATATTAGCCGTACGATGGACACGAGTGTTTTAGTTGGGGCACGTGATTTTTGGTGATAGACCGACCACAGAAAATACTCTTATCATTTAGATATTTTTATATACTCCGTACTTTTGTTTTGTTTTGGAGGTATGTTCATCAATAATTATACCATGGACTCGGGTCCATCTTTGGTCCACCTACTGAATGCTTATAATTTAAATTGTGAACATTTAGTATACAAATTGTAAACATTTAATATGCAAATTGTGTATTTTAGACTGGGTCTACAGTATGTAAATCGTAAGCATTTAACTTTGAATATTCAGTATATAAATTGTGAACATTTAGTATGTATATTGTGTAATTTAGATCAGAATTCATCTTGTAAGATAGATACAGATCTACAGTATGTAAATTGTGAACATTCAGTATGTATATTGTGTATTTTGAACGGGTCCACTTTGTAATATAGACTCGAGTCCGCAAAATAATTTGCCTATGACCATAAAGCAATGATAATATGATATTGTCAATCCAATCTTGAGAATTAAAGGGCTTCATAACTTTCATTCATTATGTTAAGGAAATTAGCATAATCTCGTCTGCAAATATCGTGAATTAGAACATTGACTCCTTAAAACAAGGTTAAGAATTTAAAGTTTATGAATGAAATAATAAATACAGAATAATTCATTTATACTGTAAATATTGAGAAAATTCACGATCTCATGTTCAAATATTGTGAATTAGAATATTAATTCCTAAAAACAATGTTACAAATTCAAATTTTATGAATAAAATAATAATATTTTAAAAATCATTTATACGGTAAATATTGAGAAAATTTGCCAAATCTCATTTTCAAATATTGTGAACTGAAATATTTTGATTCCTTAAAATAATGTAACGAATTCAAATTTTATTCTAAAGGGTTTAACTTAATTCAAACTTAAAATGAACTATAAAGTGTTCTGACAAAAATAATACTCTGAACTAGTAAGTATAAAAATGGTCCATTAAATGAAATTCGCTGAGAATTCAACATGCGATTATTAGATACGTAGTCATGTTCAAAAGACAATATTTTTTATTAAGTGATCACAATCTAGTATATGTTCATAACTACTTTCTCAACTTACTGTGAAGTACAAAAAGTCAATATCATCTCTACTGAGACTCGAACCCATCATCTTCCATTATTCCATTCTTCCATATAGGAATGCAACCGAGACCACAAGGTCTTGGCCAAAAAACAATATTATAAACTTGATGATTATTTATTGGTAACTAATTCCAAATAGGTGGTCATATGTTCGAATTTCGGTGGTAAGATTTAGATTTGTAGCGTTAAATGTTTGAGAAATTATAGAATATATATTATCTTGTACAGAATCATTAGTATTTTAGTATATATACATACACACACTAATTGTCACTCAATGTTTATTTTTAAATATAAGTACTTCAAAGTATATCAACGTGAGATTATATAAGAGACAATCATATATAGTTAATTGATTATTGAATTTGTTTATTTAAATAAGCAATTCAAAGTATATGAATCCAAGATAATATATGATAAATTGATTATAATTGTCACTAAAATAAATATTTACAACTTTGTAAAAGTACTAATCTAAATACTTAGTCCAAAAACGATAGTTTAAATAAATACTACTTTTGGTTTGAATTTCTATAAGGGCATGTTTGGTTCGCAGGAAGTTGTTTTCCATGGGAATGAAGTGGGTTCCTCCAAAAGATGGGAAGTGTTGATTTCCAATGTTTGGTTCACTGGAATTTATTTTCCAGTGGAACTTAAATTCCCCATTTTTGAGGAAAACAAAATATGAGGTAGACCCTCGGATTTTGTTTTCCGGAGTAGTTGGGAAGAAAAAGCTATTTGGCGAGACTATTTTACCCGTGTTCTTCCTCTTTCAGCTTTCTCTTCCTCCCGATTCAACTCTATGCCAGCGCCTGCGCCTCGCCTCCGCAAGTCGCCACCGCGCCTCCGCAAGTCGCTGTCGCCCCTCCGCCAGTCGCGAGTCCGCACCTCTGCCCCGCGACGCTGCCTCTGCCCTCTGGTCTTTGGCTCTGCTAATTGCTTCGACAACACAGGCGGCTCTGCTGCTTTGACAACATGCATGAGTGGAGAAGGAAGGAAACCTAAATTTATTATCATTGTTATTGGGCCTCAAAATTGAATTAATAATAATAGGAGTTGTGGGCTGTGGGTTACTGGTTTAGTTTTAGGTATTTAATAATAATAATAATAATAATAATAAGGGCATTTAGGTCTTTATACACATTATTCCTTACCCTTCTAAATCCAACCAAACAACATAATTTATTTTCCCAGCAACTTCTTTTCCACCAACCAAACAACATAATTTATCTTCCTGGTAACTACTTTTCCACGGAATTTCACTTCCACTTCCTTTCAAATATTTTCCGCGAACCAAACGAGCCCTAAGTTTTTTAATTCTCTTTTGGGTAGTATTGTCATTGTATTCATCTTCAGTACTTGTCATCTTCTTTTTTATTGGTAGTGTGTCATGTGCAATTGAGTCACTAGTGGTATCATAGAGGACAACGCCATGCAATGAGATTACGATGTAGGAAGCTATGGATTTGCCTTGTTGTGAATATGTATGAGATCTTAGTTGCACAATGAACTCTTGATCTTGCAAGTGTCTGTTGATACTTGACAGCTTTTTTCCCTACATGTTTCACGTGTTGTGAGATGTGTGTCGTAGATTCTCATGTGAAAGTATTGAACAAAACATTACACCCTCTGTCCTATTTTATATCTTTGGTTCGATTAACGAGGTTTGATTGGAGTAATTTTGAATTCAATTTTTAATAACATTAAGTTTAATATTAATATATAAAATTATATATTTAGAAACTACAGGAAAAATATTATAAAACACAAAAGTTTAAATTTAAAAATAACTAAAAACTAATAAACAAAATAAGCAAGGAAGTAGGAATTGATTTGATCAATTAATAGTAAACATTACACATAAAATTAAACATAGGGAGTAATATTTATTATATTTGTAGAAAGTTCATGAGTAATATCTCTTGTTATTTTTTGAATTTTGTCATTCTGGAATTACAAAAATAGTTATATCAAATATTTAAATTTTAAAGTTAAACTAAAAAAAAAAAATTGTGCTTGCACTTAATTTTACCAAGATACATAGACAACTTAATCTTGGTAAAATTAAATGCATGCCCAACATTATTTTTATTTGTTAGTTTAACTTTAAAGTTTAAATATCTTATATAACTTCTTCTTCTTCTTCTTGTTTTTTTCTTTTAAATAAAATTCCATAATGAAAAAATTATTTTACAAAATTAATTGTTGTATTTGGACTATTTTAAGAATAAAAAAAAAATTTACCCAAAAAAATGGGTATCGAAATTGTCGATCCACCATTTTTTAAAATCGAAAATCGCCGGTTAGGAACTGGAACTGTGGTCACCCTAAGTCAGATATAAGCCTGTAATGTGTTGTTAACCTGCTATAGGAGGTAAAATGATTTAATTGCACAATTCTTTCAAGTTCAATGGCTTATTTGGAGCTTTCTAAGGTTTGATGACTTTTTTGAGTTTAAAGTTCGATGACTTAATTGGACTTATCATAAAAGTTGAATGGCTTATTTGACACTTATACCAAAAATAATAATGTTGGGACAACTCGGTACAAACATGGATTAGTCTGATTATGGTACGAGCTTAAATGTGTCTCTTACATTTAAGACATGCTTAATTAGGGCACCTCGTGGTCTACTACACACACACATATAAAGGAGAATATGATGTTAATTTCTTGTTTTACCCCTCCAACAATAAAGAACTTTTGGGTTTTTCGTTAGGTTGAGACAAAAACGTAAAGGATTAAACGTGCCACTTTATTAATAATTGAGGGATAAAAAAGGATACAATCATAATTAATGGACTGAGTCTTCAATATGAATATAACTCAAGGACCAAATACGTGTTTTTTTTTTTTAAACACCTATTTGTTTCCTTTGCAACTCACACAACTTGCTCATTTAGACAATGTAGTAATACCAATAACATCTTAGAGATGTTGGTTGTAATCGACACAAGCTACAAAAGTTTAGTTTTTCTACACCAATTAGTTAACTTATATTTTTAAATAATAGATTAATTGTTTGTTTTTATTTTTTTTTTATGACGAGTAGAGGATTTGTAGTTCCATTAGTTTAAAGTAAGAGTGGTTTTTTTTCTTCCTAAAAAAACATATGTCAATGAGATGACTAGGGCTGATGATAAATTATTTTTGTAATGAACAAGATAAAAATTGAAAGAAGAGATGAGAAGAGAGAATTTAGGTAGCTAGCGTTAAAAGAAGTATTTATACATGTGTAATTAATAAAGATATGTGGAGGACACATGTGGCCATGGGCTAGTTAAGGATTGAACTAGCCTTGAATTTGTTTGGAAAAAATTGGACATGAGCTTCATCGAGCCTAACTCGGATTGCAACCAGCTCGTACAAGACCGGTCCAAGTTCTATTAAAAGAAGTATGAGGTTTACCTCAAAACCGATCTAGAATCGGGTCTTGGCATAGCCTATGACCCCAATTAGCCTGAGTGACGAGTTTGAATTTAAAATAAAGTGTTTTCAATTTAGTTAGATAATTATGTTTCTAACACTAGGTCTATATATTTCTTACATGAAACGTTATATTTACATGTTAATCATCAATTATTAACCTTTATATAACGTTTTTTCCAACGTGTCTATTTTTTCCTAATTTAAATTATCAAAGGGGACCCATGAAATCATTTTTCTCAAATTCTAATAATTGAAAGTCCTAAGAACTTTTTTTCCCATCAAGCAAATATGGTAATTCAAAGTTTCAAGGAATTTCTCAGGAAAAATGATTTCTTTTTATGCAAAGAGGGTGCCATAGTTTAGTCATAAAGCTATTAACGAGATTAATTTCAATTGTAAAGCTAGTAATCCAATTCTAAAAAAAATCTTGTTTAAGTGCACTTACACACATTATAGTAATCGTTACTTTTATAACTCAATTCGTATTAACTTCAAAGTTCTTGCTAGTGGTATCCAACTAACCATCCTAAAAGTTACAACATTATAATCATCTTGTTTTTATTAATCAAGATTTGACTCACATCCTAATCATTTAGGCCCGTTTACTAATGGAAAAATTAGAGAATAGAAATTAAGGTTTGCACTTTTGACTATCTTTGCAGGAGTGATTATTTTGCCATTAAAGATACTATCATTCTTGTACTACCAAATCCATTGTAACATAGTAGAACATGACTAATCGATGTGTTACTTTTTATTGGATAATAAGCGATATGTAATTTATTTTATGAAACTAATTAAATCAATAATTTTTAAAATATAACAAATTTAGTTGACGTGAGTGACGTTACTTAAAAGAGGTCGAGAGTTTGAGTCCTTCTACTATAAAAAAAAAAAAAAACAAATCTGGCCGGACACCTCTCAATCACTACCTAAGATGAATGTTTTTTTTTTTTTTTAAAAAAAAAAAAAAACAAATCTGGCTGGACCCCTCTCAATCACTACCTAAGATGAATGTTTTTTTTTTTTTTTAAAAAAAAAAAAAAACAAATCTGGCTGGACCCCTCTCAATCACTACCTAAGATGAATGTTTTTTTTTTTTTTTAAAAAAAAAAAAAAACAAATCTGGCTGGACCCCTCTCAATCACTACCTAAGATGAATGTTTTTTTTTTTTTTTAAAAAAAAAAAAAAACAAATCTGGCTGGACCCCTCTCAATCACTACCTAAGATGAATGTTTTTTTTTTTTTTTAAAAAAAAAAAAAAACAAATCTGGCTGGACCCCTCTCAATCACTACCTAAGATGAATGTTTTTTTTTTTTTTTAAAAAAAAAAAAAAACAAATCTGGCTGGACCCCTCTCAATCACTACCTAAGATGAATGTTTTTTTTTTTTTTTAAAAAAAAAAAAAAACAAATCTGGCTGGACCCCTCTCAATCACTACCTAAGATGAATGTTTTTTTTTTTTTTTAAAAAAAAAAAAAAACAAATCTGGCTGGACCCCTCTCAATCACTACCTAAGATGAATGTTTTTTTTTTTTTTTAAAAAAAAAAAAAAACAAATCTGGCTGGACCCCTCTCAATCACTACCTAAGATGAATGTTTTTTTTTTTTTTTAAAAAAAAAAAAAAACAAATCTGGCTGGACCCCTCTCAATCACTACCTAAGATGAATGTTTTTTTTTTTTTTTAAAAAAAAAAAAAAACAAATCTGGCTGGACCCCTCTCAATCACTACCTAAGATGAATGTTTTTTTTTTTTTTTAAAAAAAAAAAAAAACAAATCTGGCCGGACACCTCTCAATCACTACCTAAGATGAATGTTTTTTTTTTTTTTTTAAAGAAAAGATGTAGTGAGCTTTGATGGGTGTTAAAAAAATAAATAAAATATTTCTAAACTTTTATTCTGATATGATAGGGGCAGAGGGGGCGTTTGTTTGTTGACTACAACTTTTAATTCTGTTTCGTCGAAGGCGTAAAGCTGGAAGGAAAATATTTTCGTCTGCCATTCTCTTTCCTTCTGCTCTACCAAACACTGAGAGAGAGCAAAAGTGGTCGGCTTTTCCGCCCGGAACTGTTTCGTTAAACCACTGACTCTTCTTCTCCGATGAAATTATCGCCGGAATCGTCATTTTCTCATCGCCGATCGCCACCGGAGAACCTCTCAGACAATTATTTCCACTGGATTGTTTTGGCGTAAAACCCTTAATCTACAGGTCAGTTCGATATTCTTGATTTCTTTACTGCCTTTTAGCTTTCGGACGTATATAATTGGAATTTAGATCCTGAGCATGGTTAATTTGAGAAATAATCTGATCCGGAGTGATGTTTGGGGACTTCGATCTAGGATAATTTTCTACAGTGTTAGCTGCGGGTTGTCGGGCTCTCGGGAAATTTTCACTCTGCGTTCTGCTAGGATTTAATATGCAGAAGAGTGGGAATCTTCCCAGGAACAATTCTTTGAGGCTCGCAGCGTCTCCGCAGTCCCTTCGTCGGCTTGGTTTTTGCTCTCAGATAACGACTGGACAGCATTCGTCTCCGATCGTCTTCCCGGAGAAGCGTAACAAAGGGAGGAACTTGGCTCGGCCGGACAGAGACATTGGAGGTGCTAGCGATTTCAATGATCCTAAGAAGGATAAGAGGGAGGAGCACAAGATTGATATTGGAGACGAGCAGTCTGACCTTCTAGGATATGAAGTTTTTACCGGGAAATTGGCCTTGGACAAGAAAAAGGCTAGTAAAAATGATGATAAGGAATCCTCAAAGGAAATTGCAAGCCAGGATGCTGTTGATGCTAAGCTTACAAGTAAAGCCATGGTTTGGGGTTCTCAAATGCTGTCTTTAGAAGATGTTGTTTCGGTAAGCTTCATTTAGTTAATTGTGAGGTTTATGTTCATCTACAAGCCCCTTGGTCTTTGAACTGTTTTAGATATTTTGAATTCCACAGGTGTCATACTGCCCTAACCTTCGACATTTCACTGTTCATTCATATCCCCCTAGAAAGGCTTCTTGTGGTCTTTCTTGTTTATTAAAAACTCGAAGAAGTCGCAAAGATTTTCGCTTTGTAGCCTCCTCTCCTGATGAAGCACTTCAATGGGTTAGTGCATTTGCAGAACAGCAATGTTTTGTGAATTTGTTGCCACATCCCCTGGGTTCTTTGAAGAAGCAGGCAACTGAGATGGTTATTAATGAATTTCCTCCTGAATCGTATATAAGATGTAAAACTCCTCCTAAGGTGCTTGTGATTTTAAACCCACGATCTGGACGAGGTCGTTCAAGTAAAGTGTTTCATGTCATGGCTGAACCTATATTCAAGGTACTCTTTTGCTGACAATTTATAGGAATGTATTAATTACCCATGCTATTGCCAATTGATATCAATTATGCAAATTAAATCAATACAGGAATTGTTGACTTACTGTTTTTGTTCATGACAAGCGCAAGTACAACCTCTGTAAATGGAAAAGACCTACTATCTCCTCTTCTTCCTGTTAAGCGATGTAAATAAAAATAAAATAGACCGTAATGTATTCATTAATTATCTGTAGAGAGTTATAGATAGCTTGTAGGCCTTTAAATTTTGTATAGATGGGAGGTGGCAAGTAACTGCTGGAAATTTGGCACGTAAAGATTTTTTAGAGGGAACTTCTTGAATTGATTTCTTGTTAGTATTTATTCAGCAGTTTGGCAGTTCAATATATGCTGGGATTTCCATTAAAAAAACAGGGATGGAGTACTCTTATCTCTATGCTGCAAATAATGTCTGTCTGTTTCTGTCGGTTAGGACTTTTCTACATGGCATCTTAAGAACTGCTGGACGTTATTAAGTAATTGACTACTAGGTTTTGTTGTTTTACACTATGACATATACCATAATACCATTCAAAGTCTCATTACAACAATAGTATTTATAATGCGCACAAGTCTCTTCTTGATACATGCCTAACTCTTGTTTGTTGCAAACTAAAAGCTTGCTGGATTTAACATGGAAGTAGTGAAAACAACATCTGCTGGCCATGCTAGAAAACTTGCTTCCACTGTTGACTTCAGTACTTGCCCAGATGGTAGGTGCTGCGTTTAGTATTCCTAACAAGTCTTCTGTTCAATGTTATTTGTGTCTGATCAAATTCCTCATGTTTTCTTTATCTTGTGTTGTTGGATTTAAACTTGCAGGTATTATATGTGTTGGAGGTGATGGAATAGTGAATGAGGTTAGATACCCAGCAGTGTTTTTGTCATACTTGTTCATTTGATCTTTATTATTTTAGAAAATTCGGGGGTTGCTTTCTGTAGTCACCCTCATTCAAAAGTAGCAGCCAATTCACAGATTCCATCCCAAACATTTTAAAAGATTGTGTCTCCTCTTATTTATTATCTCTCTTTCCTTTAAATTTTTAAAAATAAAATAAAATTCCGGGCCTCGGGGGAATAAGATGTTATGTTGGTTTCAAGACGAGAGATCATATTGTGTTGGAATTAATTGTGACCACACTTACAATTTGTTGATCTTAGATTGCTATTGGATCTGTATTTTCTTTTGAGAGCTTTTGATATTTCTATGTTGTAGAAGTCACATTTGCTTTGCCCTACTTAAAAAAAAAAACTAAACTAAACATACTTTTTATACTGACAATTTTGTTTTTCTTAATTATACTTTGTCTTTATCTTATAGATTGAATTGCTTGCTTACATGATCCTGTGCAAATTTCAGGTATTAAATGGTTTACTTTGTAGGACTGACCAGAAAGAAGCAATATCAATTCCAATTGGAATCATACCTGCTGGTTCAGATAATTCTTTGGTTTGGACTGTTCTTGGTGTTAGGGACCCCATTTCTGCTGCAATAGCCATAGTCAAGGTATTAATTATTCACAAAATTCTTTTCCTGGATGCATGATCCATGCCTCCAATTCTGTGATGAAATAGCAGGTTACCTCCCCTGATGCCTTTCATTAGCCAGAGAAGGCTAATATAAAATTACAAGTTTCTTGCTTGTATGCCTCCTAGAGAAACCACCTTTTCCAGTTCTTGGATCAAGATCTGTTTTGTTTAGTACATACAACTAGACTGTACATTTGGTGGCTTAAATGGAGAAAGCTTTCTAACCTATTTTCTTGTAGAGGTGTTTCAATATGGACTTTATCCTTTGTTATTGCTATGGACTGGCAACTTCAAATTCAAGTAGTCAAGTGCTGAGTCTTTCAGTAAATCTTTGGAATGCAGGTCCCATGAATCTTCTATCAATGAAAATGTAAAAAAAATTGTATACTTCATAATGAAAAGTTATATAAATCTATTCTATATTCCTTCTTTAGTAATAATAAATGTTCCCTATTCTGGTTACAAATAATAAATATAATCAGTCAATCCTAGAGTCAACTCAGTTAAAATGAGAAGGGTAGCACTTTTTCATGGGATTCGATGTTGGAGCAAGTTGAAGAACTAGCTAAGTAATTGTTTCCTACTTTCCTATGAGAAATACACCCTTTTTTTTGTTGTTAATTTAGCTAACAGTTCATGATACTTTTAAAGTCGGTCATAAAATGAGTTAGATTTTTTTTTCTCCATAGATTACTCTGCAAGCTCAAAGATTGGTTGCATTTGATAGAACTTCTCAAATAATCCTACTCTGCATAATCTAAATTAATGGGTACTTGTAAAGTTATAGGGAAAGGTTTCAGTTACTCCGTATATTAATGCCAGGAAATTCAGCCTAGAAATATTTCTCTAGGATTATAGTCTTGGAATGAATATCGACATTTCGTGTGATTCTTTTTCTGCTAGAAATCAATTGTTTTCCTCTATACCGCTCCCCAAAAGTGAGCTCTTCCCATGGTTTGGATTATTTATGTGTTGGAATATAGACACATCAATGGGAACTCAAATGACTAGAGTATCAAGGAAATCAGATGACTAGACATAATCCCCTTAAATATTTATCTTGCTTTCCAAGGATAGTTTTTGCTTATATAAGTTGGTTTTTCTTCATTTCAGGGAGGTCTTACCGCAACAGATGTTTTTGCTGTTGAGTGGGTTCAAAGTGGTGCAATTCACTTTGGGATGACAGTTTCTTATTTTGGCTTTGTTAGTGATGGTAAGTCTCTTATATGCATCTGCTTATCCACTATTGGAATTCTTGTACATGTAAGTACTTTTTGATGCATCCATAGACAGTGCTTTTGATCTGTTTATGAATGTTCCTGGGTGCATCTAAAACCATTTTATCAATAATCTTAAGTATGATTGAATAACTAATATTGTTGTTGGAAAACTAAGTGCTATTTGGGTTCTCTTATTTGACTCATGCTGGAATTCAAGAGTCATGTTAGTTGAAGAATCAAGATCCAAAATTTACACATTTTGTAAAGTGATGAGACTCTCATTGCATAAATACATAGGCTCTCCGCTCTCGTAATCTCTTCAATTATGCAGTCTATTCTCATATCTCCTCTCTCATTGTTACTGAATTTATTCTACTACTTGCTTAACATGTATAGCTTCCATCTTCTGCTAGATCTTACGCCTCATTACTTCCGATCATAGTATCAAATCCAACTTCTCGTGGCTTCTTTCCAGCAGATTTTCAGCTGAAGTTACTGTTCACGTTAACAGTAACCTGAGTACTGTTCTTCTTTCCTATGCATTCAGCCTTCCATTTTGACCAGTTTCACGTGTCTTCTCTAGAATTTTCTAGTTTGTCCTTCTGCATTTCCAGAAAGTGGAGTGCCACAACCCCATTCATCATTTTCTACCAGTGGAGTGTACTTAAAAAAAAAGAAAAGAAAACGGAAGTAAAAACGAAAAGAATGAGTTCAGTGTTTAGCTATTTCATGAGATCTCATTAGGTCTTGAGTGATGGGTATGGGAGCTGTCACCCATTTTCCAGTTCCTTATGATACAGTTTCTTTAGTTGAAGAAGTGCTATCTTGGTTTTTCTTCATTAAGCAGTGCTTGGCTTTGGTGCATTTGAAGAACTAGCTTTGCACTAAACAAGTTGTTTTCAGTTCTTCCTTCTTTGAGATGTCACATCTTAGCATAAACACCTGCACCAATGAAGTCTTGTTTTTTTATTCTTCATGATGCTTCTTCCACAAGGAAATCACTTTCTTTCTCGCTGATGAAGTCTTGTCTTGGCTCTTTCTTTGTCTTCCTGCGGCACATTTTTTAAGAATCAGTTCTTTGTGAAGATGGTTGCATTGGCTCTATCTTTTGTGTGCTGTTCTTATGATCCACATGAGTTCCAGCTTCATTTTCCTGTTGTAGTCCATTGTGCATTTTTCAGGTTCTAGTGGTGATGTCAAAGATAGTTGCGGATCAGAATTTTTGTTACTGTTTTTTCTACCCAAGAGTATTATATGCTCATATAATCACTCAGTTTACATTTTAAATTCATAACCCCTGGGCCCTAGAATAAAGGAACATGACTCAACCGTTGAACTGCTTGTCTTCAAATTTGGTGTGAAAACACTATATGATGGCAGCCTTACTCCTCTTACAATGTTTAGCATACCTACAATATTCTAAGTGGTCGAACTTTTTCCCTTATATTTTATATGTATCTTATCTCATAATAGTGTTGACTGTTGAGTAGTCTTTCTATATATTCCAAGTGTATTATATCTATTCCAAATTTGATACAAGTTTTTTGGATAAAACTCATTTTTGAATGCATTTGAGACGTGAAGAATGTGCTCTTTTTGACTTATTTGCTTGTAGTTTTGGAACTGTCTGACCGGTACCAGAAGCGATTTGGTCCTTTGCGATACTTCATTGCTGGTTTCTTCAAATTCTTGTGTTTGCCAAAGTACAACTATGAAGTGGAATATCTTCCCGCGTCAAAAGAAGCAACTGAAGACGGGAAAGCTTTGGCTGACAGGGAAGTTATTGATATGTCAGAGCTGTACACTGACATCATGACGAGATCAAGCAAGGAAGGCCTTCCCAGAGCCTCTAGCTTATCAAGCATTGATTCAATAATGACTCCAAGTAGAATGTCTGGAGCAGACTTGGATACTACCTGCAGTAGCACCGAGCCATCTGAGTATGTACGTGCCATAGATCCAAAATCTAAACGGTTATCTGCTGGAAGAAGCCACCAATCAACTACTGAACCAGAAGTTATCCATCCGCAACTTCCTCTTTCTGCAACTACAAACTATCCCAGGACTAGGTCAAAGTCTAGGACTGATAAAGGATGGATGGGATTGCCTGCTACAAATGATCCCACTAGATGTTCTTGGGGAAATATTGCAACACATGATAAAGAGGATATTTCATCCACAATATCAGATCCTGGTCCAATTTGGGATTCAGAACCAAGATGGGACTCTGAACCTAATCATTGGGATGTCGAAAACCCTATTGAATTGCCAGGGCCAGTGGAAGACACTGAAGATGTTGCTCAGAAGGAGATGTTCATAAAGCCTGAGGAGAAATGGGTCACTACAAAAGGTCAATTTCTTGGTGTTCTTGTATGCAACCATTCATGTAGAACGGTTCAAAGTGTGGTGAGTTCACAGGTTGTGGCCCCCAAAGCTGAGCATGATGATAGCACATTAGATTTATTGATGGTTCACGGGAGTGGGAGGCTAAAGCTTTTGAGATTTTTCTTGCTTATGCAAATGGGTCGACACCTTTCACTGCCATATGTTGAATATGTTAAGGTAAGCCGAACTAAACTCTTTTCCTTACCCCCGTGATGATTTTAGGTTTGTCTGAACATGAATGTATTTTATTGACAGTCATTTCCAAATAATAAACATAAATATTTTATTGACATTCATTTCCAAATAATACTGTGCAGTGCTTTAACACGGTGAACTAAAATAATTTGGAAACGATTACATAGTATTTTGCTAGTTTCTGAAATTGGTCCAAGTGCTTGAACCATGTGTCTCTGCAAAAACTCATATTGTGAACTGCTTTTCCATGAATTGCAGGTAAAATCAGTTAAGCTTAAGCCCGGAAAGCACACACACAATGGCTGTGGTATTGATGGCGAACTTTTTAGCGTTAATGGACCAGTCATCTCATCCATACTTCCTGACCAGTGCCGGCTTATTGGTCGCTCGACCAATAGTAATAAATGATGGACACATGTCATCATCCCTTTACACTGGATTCTTAGCTATGTTAATACTCTGGTTCACCTCTCATAACAGATCTCAGAGCGCACTTTGTAATGGCAAAAACTTTTGGTTTTTTGGTTTGCAAGCTGAAGCCCCTGTAAATTTTGCTACTGCTGTTTTTAGTCCCCTTTTTTTTTTTTTTTTTTT
>NC_044924.1:11544705-11599024 GCF_003576645.1 Ipomoea triloba | reverse complement strand
CCCCTTTTTTTTTTTTTTTTTTTCTTTTTTAATGAAGTTAATGTTGGTATAGTATACAATGTATCCATCACTACATGCCCACATGTCTAGCAGTTGGCTTTTGTGCGGAGAATGGTGTTGAGTTGATAACCATGCTTGTAACGTAACAGGTTTGAGACCACTTAGGCAAATAATCTTTTGCTCTTCTTTATTTTTGGTATGTTAGTGGGGAATGAAGATTGAATTTGAGATCTAATTAGTGGGGTGAATATATGATGTGTCCCAAGCTGGATAGAAATTATTTTTAATTAAAACTTTTAATAATACAGTATTAAATTTATACAACATTTATTTATATATTTAAAAATTACATAACAAGCCACTAAACATAAAAGTTTAAATTTAAAACTAATTTAAAAATATGTTAATAAGTAATTAAGAAGTTAATTTGACTAATGAATAGTAAATAAAATAGGTAAAAATGAAACATATTTTTTAAACTTAAATGTTTAATTACATTGTGTTTCTCCTACGTGGAGTTAGGCTAGTCCTATTAGTTGAAATGAATTTGCACAAGTTTTTATGCACAAAAGCTTAACCTCTACTTTTTCAACAGATGAGAGTGTGGGCTTTTGGAGAAGTATTTCTCCTGCAAGACTCCAATTCTGTCAGGATTAACGATTTAACATACATAATAAAATTTCAAACTTCAAAAAATAGTATGAGGAATTTATTTTGTGATTGAGTGAGATAGTGAATGATGAGGTGAATGTTGGGGTCCACAAAAATCTGATGAAAAATTCACAACTATTGAGGAAGTCCTAATGATTTAACCAACATTGTAATTCAGTGTTGTCAAATATTATTTTTTTTAATGACATAGAAACACAAATATAAATTACATTTATTGATAAATAAATAAATTTATTTATTGCCACTATTTAAGTACCTAGTGGAAAATCCGGGTGTCTCTTACGGAGGGCAGACCGTGCAACGGCGGCACACACTCAGTGCCAGATCAATGGCCTTGCCCAAGCTGGCCGGCCGTCCGCTCTTCAAATCAAAGCGTAACCAGTCGTCCAGCCCGGCCATGTATAGGCGGACCTCCTGATCTTGAGAAACGGTGTTTATGCGCATCAGAATTGACTTGAATTCATGGTTGTATTCTTCAATGGATCTCCCATCCTGAAGCGTGAGTTTGGCCCCACTTCTATTGCCAAGCGGACCGAAACGCTGAACGCAGAGCTTTTTGAATTGCTGCCACGTCAGCTCAGGCTTTTCGGATTCTAGCCGGATGTGCCACATCATCGCGACGCCGGCGAGGTGGAAAGCGGCGGTGCTCACGAACTGGTGCGCCTGGGTGCTCTGCGCCTTGAAGAATTGCTCGCATTTGTGGAGCCATTCCACGGGGTCTCCGCTGCCGTCGTAGCGCGGGAACTCGAGCGCCGTGAATTTCGGTACAGCTGTCATGAGCTGGCGGAACATTTGGAATAGCTCGTTTTGGTCTGATTTCATGGCTTCCAGTGTAGCCTTAATGGCCCGAATGTCGCCGCGTATCGCGGCGACAGAGTCGGCCAGTGATTGGTCGCCCTTCACGAAGTGCTCTGATATCAAATTTGTTACGGGCTTGGGAGTAGGTTCCAGTGTAGCCTTAATGGTCCGAATGTCCCCGCGTATCGCGGTGACGGAGTCGGCCAGTGATCGATCGCCCATGACGACGTGTTCTGATACCAAATTTGTTACAGATCATAAAGTCTAGGATCACAGAGATGTCAATGAAATAAATGCTGAAGCTTTTGTGGAGTGCTTCTTCTCCCAATGTTTCATTTGACAAAAGCCAAAATTCCCATGTGATGTTTCAAAATTCAAATGCATGGCCCCTTTAATACACAGCAGGCAGGCAGGGCAACGGAAAAACCCAAGAAAATAGCAATGAAAAATTAAAAGTAACGTTAACAAGCATAAAAATAGGAAATATTCTAATTGAATGTTTTGAATTCTTCAATTCCCTAGGCTGCATGCAGTTGCTTCTTCTTCCTTCGATCAATTCGTTGATAAGTCTTCCCAATAAATATATATATCACGCCTCTCCCTCGGGTCAGTTGATAAATTTTGAGAAATAATCTTCTATAAATTTTAGCAAAAATGTAGGTAAAGAGTTGAGGGAGGTGGTGGGAAATATTTTTGGTGTTAGAAGGGATGGGAACTCCGAGAATTACTTGGGACTTCCTTCCTTGGTGGGGCAAAACAAGAAGGAAATTTTAAGTTTTATAAAGAATATAGTTGTTGGTCGAATTCAAAGTTGGAATTACAAATATTTAACTAGAGCTGGGGGAGAGATTTTGCTTAATTAAAAATGTTCAAAATGTTTTATAAGCTATTCCATCTTTTCCTATGAATGTTTTCCTTCAATTATACCTTTAACTCTAGTGAGAGAGTTAGCAATAATCATGAATTGTTTCTGGTGTGGGAAAGTGGGGGGTTTTCTGCATAGACCTTGGCTTCGGTTGTAATGGAGGTGGGAATGCTTGCTTGATTAACAAAAAGTTGCATAGAGGAAGACAAAATATGCTTCTTTAATTTGTGATGATTTCTTGGAATTTATGGTTGGCTAGAAACGAAAAATTATGGCACAACCTATCAACTTTGGGAAGGATAATTATATTGTTGAGAGGGCAATAACCACTTATATGAGGGATTGGATGAATGTTGATGATGAAATTAATTGACATTGCAAGAGGAAGGATGGAGTTTGGCTAGGTCCTTCATAACGACCATGGGAATTTTATATAGGTGGGACGAGTACTTCTTGAAAATTAAAGGCTCATGCTCTCCAAAATAAGCAGTGACTATGGCTATTCGCGAAACACTCACTTGACAAAAATTTTAAAACTTTGATAAAGTTTCACGTTGAAATGTATGATAGCTCATTCAAGGCTTAAATCATGTTGTTAGAAAGTCTTCTTTTGATCTAATTTTTTTTTTTTTTTGAATACTACTGACTCTATTACAATGTAGTATCTGTTCATAGCTACTTTCTCAACCTACTGAAGCACAACGAGTCAACAGTTGCCTCCATTGAGGCTTGAACGATCTAATTCTATTTGATATTAAAGATATGTTTAGAGTCATTTTAATTTGCTCATATTTTTTTTATCTCGGTTTTCCGGTGTATAACCAAACACTACCCTAGTACAATACATAGTACTTACCATTATTTTTGTTTGCATTACTTTTCTTTCTAATATTTCTCAAAATAATATCAACTTAAAAAAAAGAATTTTTCTTTTTAAAAAAATTATATTTAAACTTTTAACTTGTAGGTTCCAATTTAATTAATTTATTTTTAATAATCTCGTTTGTTTTATGAATGTGGCGCCAAACGCATCTATTTTGGTAAACTGGGCTTCATATATATATATTTTACATTAATTTTCTTATAACAAATTTACGCTTCTTTATGATACAAAACATTATTCCCAAAAGGTTAAGTTGAATCCCCACCTCCAAAGGGCTCCTTATGCTCCTACTTGATAGAGCATCTGGGAGGATGTAAATCATGGTAACTCAGCTGAACACAGATATTATACTTTTTCATGTTTATGATACAAAACAAGTGTACAATGTATGTTAAAGAATCATCTCATCATAAAGTACCTTGTTTTTGCGCATAGATTTTGTTCCACTGCTTTTAAACCCAACCTTTCTAACCTCTATGCCACGCTCCGAACATTGTTTTCTTTCGGGTTCTTTGACGAGGGTGGATGCTTTTTCTGATTTACATTTGTTGTTATTAATTAAGTTTTGATTTTCATTAGTATGTTTGACTTTATTATTGTGTTTTTGGGGTTGAATGGCATCGATTGCGTTGCTAAACGAATATGTTTTTGACTGAGAGCACTGCCTGATTGCGCTTCCTTCTATAATGTCCGACAAGGTATCAACCACCTGCATTTTTATTACCAAAAACCACATGTCATTTATTTAATTTAGCTAGGATCAGTAAAGATTAGAAATGTCAACAAGTATGGTATCTATCCGACACTCTCAAACCTTAATAAGACGATTTAATTAAGTAGGAAAATGTTGTACTCGGCTCTCAACCATACACAATATTTTCTTAGATATATATGTCAAAAAGTCGGGTATTTTCATCTACCCGACTCTCCCAAACACTAATAAGAAGAGTTTAGATAAGAAAATAATTTAACTCCCAAAAATTTCATTATTTAGCACAGAATTACAATTATATTCCCTCCAATTAGGGGTACGGTGTCAAAGTTGGCCAAAGTCCATGGCCAGTTCTAAACCGCCCCTTGGTGAGGCTGGTTAGGGTCTAAAATTTTTGGCTCACAAAATTGCGGGCCTCGAGGGCTTGCCCAGCACGGGCTAGCTTTCTGAGAGCATTTTAGTCTTTATTCATTTCTTCCCTTACAATTCCCAGCAATTCTATTCCTGTCTAGCAAACAATGGAATTTGATTTCTCACCTTTTTTTTTTTTTTTCACTAAATTATAATTTTTTTTTCCCTCCCAATTAATTCCCTCCTTACAACCAAACGCTCCGTAATAACACATACAATTTTGCAATTGGTTGGTTGGTTGAGTGGTAAGACTTACACATTTCATGGGTGGCCTCTTGTTGGGATCCTTCCTCAAGCATTCCTCCACCAGTTGCACCATACCAAACAGTTGGTGGACATCATGAGAATCAACAATCCTTGTGTCAATAAGACGTGGATAATTCTTCTGCTCCAAAAGTGGGACTGCCTGTATATATGTATTTAAACATTATAGATGAGGCCTCTGAATTCTTGATTCTATTTTGTGGATCATAAACTGTGCATGTATACATCTAGTGAGTTATTATAGAATGGAGAGTTGATGAGTTGATTATAGTAGGTAGGTACCCATTCAACGAGGCTCCTGCCTTTGAGATGCTTGTCAGTATTAGTGAGTCCAGTTATAAGCTGCAATAAGACGACTCCAAAAGAGTAAACATCTGTTTTTGTTGAAAGCTTGCCACTCTCTGCATATTCAGGGGCAACATATCCCATTGTCCCAACTACACTCTCATTTGAGAAGTGATTTGAGTCATTATTGCTCCTTGCTCTTGCAAGCCCAAAATCTCCTAGCTGTCACATGCATGCATACATACATATATAAGATTATATTTTCATAAAATTTTAATATAAGATAGGATAGGATGAGTTTTTATTTATTTCTATATTTTTAGATATGTAATTGTTATTGTTACGTTGATGGGGTTAAATGAAAATCTAGTTAGCTTAAGGCCAATCAAATCTATTATCTCAAGATCGAAGGTTGGCCAAAGACATTGAAACACATCTAGAACATTGAATTTAGTTAAGTCAAATTGAAATTCAAGTTTAGAGTTAATGCATCCAATGATCCTCTGATATGAGTATTATTGATTTACCAGCTGTGGTCTCAACTTTTAAATGACCTCTAATGGTCCTCCAAGTTTTAAAAATAACCACCCGTGATCCTTTTAAACTCGGGTTATTTTAAAAATTAGGACCACGGGTGGTTAATTTTTAAAACTTGGAGGATTATTGGAGGCCATTTAAAAGTCGAGAGACCGCAGCTGATAAATTGCTAATACTCGGAGGACCATTGGAGGTATTAACTATTCAAGTTTATATATAAAGGGAATAAGACAAATGAACAAATTAAAGAATCTCTATACTTTTTTTTTTTTTTTTTGAAGAAAAGAATCTCTATACTTTTAGTGGTCACTACACTTCAAAAATGTCACTCATGTATTGTGTGTGACCCATTAAAAAACCTCTATTAATAACTTCAGAGAAATTTTGACTACGTACACTAAGGGTGTGTTTGGAAACCTAGAAAATGATTTATGGTAATCGTTTTTCAGATTTTCCGTGTTTGGTTAGAGGGGAAAAATGGAAGTCAATGGAAAATACGAGTATGATCAATAGAAAATAGAAGTGATTTTTCGAAAAATGACTTCCCTTTTTTTTTTTTTTGGAGGAAATCATTTTTCATTAGCAGCAGTGGAGCAACCAATTACTCTCGTCGTTGCCACCGCCACCACCCACCACCCACCACCACCCCTACCATCACTCACCACCCCACCACCACCCACCACTACCCACCAGCCCCACCACACCCACCCACCATCCCCCACCATCACCTACCCACCACCACCACCACCATTGTATATTTTAAATATTTAAAATTGTAAATAATTATGTTCATTTTTCAAAAAATGAAATAAACACACCAAAGACAGTTTTCTAAAATACAACCAAACACTGAAAATAAAAAATATTTTCTAAAAGGTGACTCATTTTTTAGAAAACATTTTCCTACTTTCACACACACATATATATATCCTTTCTATTTTTCTAAGTTATATTATTCCTTATTATCTAACATCAAGTTCAAACTTGTAACACGCCCAAATATAATCCAAAACACAACAGTTACAAATATAATCCAAAACACAACAGTTACAAATGAATCATAAAATTATAGGTAGCATATATAATACCGTACCAGAGATTGATGATCATGGGTGATGAGAATATTGTTAGGTCTAATATCTCTGTGTATGATATTTTGTGCATGCAAATACTCTAAACCTTTGGCAGCTCCCACTGCTATCTTCAATCTCTGCTCCCAGTTTAGAGGTATCATAGCATCACCTGCGGCCAATTTCATAAATAACAAAAAAATTAAACAAAATATCCTTTCGACCAGTACAAACCTACATCCATTTTTTAACGTGGGACAAATTAAAAGCTTTCCTAACACCATTTTCCATATTCAAGTAGGTATACTTTGATAATTAATTTATCATTCACCCATTATCCATTTTGTACATATAGGCCCTGTTTGGTAACATAGCTTATGAGTCAATTTTGACTTATTCGACCACTTCTAGTTGTTTGACTTGGTTAAACATTCAATATAAGTGTTTAATTAATTAAACTTCTCACTCAGTGTTGCAAAAATCCCGCCTAGGAACTAGGCGCTGGTCGACTGCCTAGCGTATCACCTTAAATGGTGGTCTAGGCGCCTGGTCGGCTAGGCGACCGACCGCCTAGGCCGCTTAGGCGTTGACCGCTTAGGCCTCCTAGGCACCGACTACGCCGTCTAGTTGGGCGATTAACTGTTGTTCATTTTTATTGGGTTATTTCACTCAAAACAACATCTTTTTGGACAAAATAACCCTAAATTGTACAAACTCTAGATATTTTTTAGGTTAATATTTAATATTTTAGTATTAACAATTAAAGTATTATATAATTTATAATTATTAGTCTTTTAAAAATTTAAAATACTTAAATAAATTTTTAAAAAATAAAAATAAAATAAAAAATACACGGGTGCCTATTAATTCCCGCCTAGGCGTCATAGGTGCTCCCTGAGCGCACGAGGAGCGCCTAGGGATTTTTTCAACCATGCTTAAAGAACTTAAATACACTTTAACCTGACTCAAATCAGAAGTGAACTAAACTGAAAATTATACCACAAAATTAAATAACCACTTTTAAATGCAAAAAAAATAATATATTGGGAGCTAGCTAGATAGCTTACTTGAGAGATGATCATCTAGGGAGCCATTGCAGACATATTCATAAACCAGAAGCCTATGAGTCCCTTGAGAGCATGAACCCAACAACATGACCAGATTCTCATGTGTGGCTCTGCTGAGCACATCAACCTCTGATTTGAACTCTCTCTCCCCCTGAAGGCTCATCATGTTCTTGTGCTGCTTCACTGCTATTTTCACCCCATTCTTCAACTTCCCTTTGTAAACACAACCAAACCCCCCTTCTGATAAAAAGTTGTCCCTCAAAAACCCATCCGTCGCCTCGTGAAGCTCTGTATATGTGAAATCTATCTTCCCTCCTCCTCCTGGCTTAGCCGCCGGCCTCTTGTTCTGGCACAATGAGCAAATCGAATTCGAAAATAATAATCTCATCTCCTTCTCTTCCACATTCTCCTCCTCCATTTCTCCTTCAACTGTTTTCTTCTTGTTTTCACCTCCATCTTTCTCAACGCTACTGGAGATTATTGAAGCTGCTGCTATCGCGGCAACTGGTTTTGATGATGATGATGGGTCATTATCATTATCATTATCATTTAATGATGATGATGATGATTCTGGTAATCAAAATCAATATAATGTTAATCATATTGGCTCTGATCTGTTTGGTAGAACTTATAGTTTATTTTAAGCTATAGTATTGGCTCTGATCTGTTTGGTAGAACTTATAGTTTATTTTAAGCTATGCTGTTGGCTCTGATCTGTTTGATAGAACTTATAGTTTATTTTAAGCTATACTAGTAAACTATTATTAGGATGCCAAAAACTATACAATTTCCCTTTCCAACACTAATCCTTTACCGGCTCCTGTCCAATAATTCTCCCAGAATCAATCAGTTAGTCTTAACATGTGACTTAGTTCTAATACGCTTACTATTATGTCAAAAGTTATAACTCATAGCGAATTACAAATTTATTTTCTTATTTCTAGAGGCACTGTTTCCATTCAATAATCTCCCTAATCACTTATTGATGGACTTGACCTTTTTACCCACTTCTACCCAACATTTATAAATAATTTAAAATAAAAATTTATTAACTACTAAATTTTTAACTTTTAACTAGGCGTGAGAGCCATAGAAACAGATATAGTAGGTAGTTAATATGTGAAGGGGCAATTGAAATGAGTGAATTACGTACTTTGTCGAGAAGAAGAAGAGAGTTTTCGGGAGGATGGTATCATTTCATTGTACGACATTTGGGAGGCGGCGGCGCTTGCGGTGGTGCGCGTGGGGGATGTTTTGGTGAAGTCCAATGATTGGATGGGTGCTCTCAATTGCTCCGCCGTATTATTACTTTTCAGTTTCCATATGCCGCATCTTAACTTCTTCATGAAGTACTTCTTCTCTTTCTTCATCTCCCAGTCTAAAATTACCAAAGTAGCCTCCAATTCCTTGGCGCTTTCCACCGCAACCACCTTCCTCGAAACCCCAACACGTACGTCTACCTCAAGCTTAACCTGATAATAATGCACATTTATGTAATTATGTTATTCAAACGTTAAATATATGTGATACAAAGTATAATAGTATATAAATGCACATACATACTATAATTACTATGTGTATATATTGAATATATATTTTCATAGATTTGAATATATATAAGATTTGGATCCAATAAGAATGTATACAAAAGAAAACTAGAAACCAATCCAAGTCATCTATCTCAAAATTTTCTATTGGATGGCTTTAAAGCAAGGAAAAAACTAATGTCATTTTTGTAAAGAGTTAATTCTATTTTTAGTTCTAAATTTGTAGGTAACAATCCACTTTTAGTTATTTTTTATTAGAACATCATCATTTGGTCCTAGTATTATTGTAGTATGATTATTTATAGTCCTCCCTCAACAAAATCGTTGAATATAAAGACATTTTGATTTTTTTAATATAAAATATGTTGACCTACTCTAATTTTTTTAATGTTTTTTTTAAAGATCCATATTTGAAGACGGAGTTGTCATTGTACTTAATGATATTTAAACTGTTCTGTAGATAAAAGTCTACAAAAGTTCTAAAATTAAAAACTCCTTACAAATTCATAATTTTTTGAATACCACATGACTTTTAAAGATTCTTTAAAAGTTTTAATTGAATACCACATGACTTTTAAAAACTCTTTAAAAATCTTGATCGAATACCGCATGACTTTTAAATACTCTCTAAAAGTTTGAATTGAATACCTCCAAACTTTTAAAGTTTATAAAAGTCTTTAAAATTCTATGAAAGTCATGATTGAATACACCCCCCTAAAAATGATCATGCCACAATAATAGTAAAACCAAAAGTGGGTGTTCTGATTTAAAAAAAAAAAAAAAAAAAAACTTAAAATGGATTGCCACTTATAAATTTATGACAAAAAATAGAATTAACTCTTTTTGTCAAGGACCTTGTAGTCTAGTGGCATCAAACCCTTCCCTTTATACGGGAGGTGGTAGGTTTGAGCCTCAGTGGAGTCAGATTCTGATAGAGTTAGTAGTATTCAAAAAAAAAAAACTCTTTTTGTAAATAACTGAAACTTTAACTATTGTAATAGAGTTAGTAGTATTCAAAAAAAAAAAAAAAACTCTTTTTGTAAATAACTGAAACTTTAACTCTTTAAGTGCAATTAACATTATAGAGTACAACAATATAAAGCACATCTGAACAACAATATTAAATGCGCCTAATGTTATCATTAATTGCACCGAGTATGAAAGGTAGTTACTTACTTACACTCTATAGTGTTAAAATGTTGCACTTTATACTGATACCACTCGCACATGTTACACAAACCCATAGAGTCTGTTTGGCGCCGGCGGAGCTTATAACTTATTTTAAGCTATTAATAAGTTATAAGTTCTGTTTGGTAATATTCCTAAAATAAGTTAGTAACTTAAAATAAAATTTTATTTTGACACGCTACCTAAGATAGTGTTTCAAAAATAAGTTAGTAGCTTCCTAACTTTTTTTCCATTTTATCCTTATTATTTTAAATAAGTGACATCGTTTACTCCTTCCCATTAAAACCATTTAAAACTTTTCTCTTCTTGTATATTTTTATTCATCATCTTCTTTTTAGTCTTTTTACATTTATCAATTTATCAAAAAGCTAATGTTATTAAATAATTTTAAGCAAAATCAGATAGTTTAGCAGCTCTTCAATTTTCAGCTTCTAACTTATAGATTTTCAGCTTTCGGTTACCTTTCAGCTATGTTTGCCAAACATAGCTATAATCTAATTATCACATTTTAACTAAAATAAAACATATTCTTCATTTATGGAGAATTGACCTTTTGAACTTGGCATTGTTTAGAGAGGGCAAGCATCTCCGCATATGTACAGGGCCAGTTCTGTTCCTTATCCCTATGATCCATTTCTTCTTCTCTCATAGCATCTGAAATCGTCATTGTGGTCTCATATCCCACTGCATAAGCAGATTTAAAAAATAATAATCAAGAATATGGTACCAAATTTTAAAAATATAAATATATTTAATTCATGAGTTATATCACCGGTAGAGATTCAACTGTCATATTTTAGTCAATTAGTTATTACAGCTATCGCTATAACCACTCTAATCTTACTGTTCTCCCAAACATACCCTAATTCTATATGGGTCGGACCAAATATGTCATTTTCTCCAAAAAAAAAAAAAAAAAAAAAAAAAACAACCTAGCAAGGGCAGGCTTACGTTGTTTAGCAGCTGCCAAGAAATCCAAGGTGGGAGGATCATTGAGATGGTGAACAACTCCGAGAAGTATAAGCTCATCCCCAGGGTTTAAACATAAACCCTCATTAACAACCCATCTTATTGCACTCCAACAACATTGTTTTGACACATCATGGATCACCATAACCTTCTGCATCTGACCTCCCTCCATTATATTCTTTTTTTTTTTTTTAATTTCTTTTTCGATATGTTACGTCTAAACTCGGGAATATTCGGAGAATTTGAGGGGAATAAGCCAAGTCAAAGCTTAACTAGCTTCTGTATCATACCCTCTAAGTGCTGCTATTACTACCATATATAAAGTAATCTATGATGAATATTAAAGATATATTTGATGATTTCTATGCCTTTATTTGTTCCCAACTCATTTGTCTATTGCAAACGGCAAGAGATTCATCAGTGTGAATGGATTGGGACATTTTTTTTTTATTACTTCAAAAAAAAAAGTTACTATATTCGAATGGAAGGTTATCTAAAAATATAATGTGTCAATTCAGGTTATGTCTGGTGTAGTAAATACGGCTATTCTCACAAATACGTATAAATAGCAGATAGGATTGTATAGAGACCCTTGGATCGTTAGTTGTTTGGTTAAAGTTGTGAAGTTCGGGAAAATGAGACAATGGGTCAGAGGATTCCGAACTTGATATAGATGTCTGGAAGATGCCAAAAGTCCCCCCCCCCCCCTCCATCCCCACCCCCACCCCCTCAAACATTTAATAATGTGGTATGGTACACTGCACATGTCGGTATCTCAACATATGTGACACGTGGAGCCCATGCACGAGAAAAGGTTCCTGACGCCCTCGTTCCTACTGTGATCGAGTTTGATTAAGGGAAAAAGGGCTCAACTTTCTAAGTAATTTAAAGAAGGTCGGGGTGATCCAACAGACGGACAAGTACGGTTATTGGATAAGTCCCTTCTCAGCCCTCTATACCAGGTCAGGTCGGTTAACTTTGAGGTTGGTAGGGTGGGAATACTTCCTCTTCGCAGTTCACTCAGAGCATGTATGTGGTATGTGTGTATAGGTAGTGAGGTTGGGGAATATTCTCTATCAATGTCCACGATTTTTGTCTGCTTTTTATGTACCATTAAAAGTATACATTTTACTTTAAATGTTGTACATTTTATGTTATTTGACAAAATTATCTTTACTGTATTTTTGTTAGACAAAATTACATTTGCACCATTATAACTCTGTTACTATTTAATAACTCCATCACTATTACCATAATAACCATACACCTACATCTATCATATCTTTTTCCTATTCTTTAATTATCATTTTATTAAAATCATCATATAACAATAATTCAATTATAGATTATATTTTAATTAAATATTTATGAATGTTAAATCATGTGTATATAATACATACTCCGTATATTATTTGTGTATATCTACTAATCTACTAATAATAATATAATAATAAATAAATAAATATAATTAAGTGTCAATAATGTTGGTAAGGCTATGTACTATATACTAATATCTACAAATCTAATAAGAGCTAATAGAGTTAGGCCCTATGGGAACTAAAAAAATGTTGGTGTAATTGTTTGTTGAAATGAATGGTTCATATATTTTTTTTTAATTTTACTAATTTTATTATTTTTCATATTTCATCCTCTATTATATCATTTACTTTTCCTAAATACCTCATGCCTTCTGTTAGTATAAACTTTAGTAACTCAATATTCCGTTAACTATTTATTATTGTTAACTTACTCATTGATTTTTATGACGAAGGTCTTAGGTTCGAACCTCATCCAATCAAAATTGACATAATTGTTAAACATATACTATTAATATGTTAGAGTGTACTAAAAAATACTAAATAAAATTTACCATGAACTTTGGTCAATTAATTAGAATCAAGCATTGAGCATTTATGAAACGGTACACCTAATTTACAGTATATATTCAACATAGATGAGAAATTATGCCTATTATCATTGAGGAAGCATGGATCATGCCAATTAATAGGGTTTTGTGTTGCAAAAATTATTCTTGGTACTATCCAGTGAGGGTGTTTCCCTATAAAACTGTTATTGCACCAGTTAATTTTATAAAAAATTATGCTACAAGTCATAGTTATGCATTCTTGAAAGAGTAAATATCCAAAATGGTCCCTCAACTATAGCATAATTCACAAATTGGCCCTCGACTTATGATTTTAACCAATAACATCCTTAACTTTCGATTTTTGACCCAATTTGGTCCTCCGTTAGTATGCCCGTTTGTTGACCGTGAGATCCGAGGACAGAGTAGTAATTTCACTCCTTTATGCCGCGCAGATCACTAAGCCTCCGTTCTCCTCCATCGTCAAGCCCTTCGTCGACTCCATTTTCCACGAGCAGGACCACAACTCCCAGATCGGCGCCTCGCTTTGCCTCGCCGCCGCGATTGAGGCCACGCCGGACCCTGACCCGGCCGAGCTGAAAGTCTAAGTATTGCAAAGAGTGAAATGGAAAACGTTCCTCGTGAGTCACAGCCTTTGAGCAGGAAGGTAAACAAGCCAGGGAGTTTTGGCAGCTCGAGTGATACTGTGGAGGATGAAGAGAAATTTGAGTCAGCGGATGAAGATGAAACGTATGTAGATGCCCTCGATACGCTCTCGAGAACTGAGTCGTTTTTCCTGAATTGTAGTGTTAGTGGCTTAAGTGGATTGGATGAACCGGAGAGAAATCCATTGGGAACCTTTCCAACAGATCCACAAACTCGGGATTTCATGATTGATCGATTTCTGCCAGCAGCTAAGGCCATGGCTTCAGACATGACCTCTGATTGCGTTCTAATTTTACAGCGATCAACATCAGATGGAAGTGAGCAACAGTCAGTGTTTGGACCCGGCGGCGGAGGACAATGGTTCATCGCCAAAAACATAAAGGAGTGAAATTACTACTATGTCCTCGGANCCCGTTTGTTGACCGTGAGATCCGAGGACATAGTAGTAATTTCACTCCTTTATGTTTTTGGCGATGAACCATTGTCCTCCGCCGCCGGGTCCAAACACTGACTGTTGCTCACTTCCATCTGATGTTGATCGCTGTAAAATTAGAACGCAATCAGAGGTCATGTCTGAAGCCATGGCCTTAGCTGCTGGCAGAAATCGATCAATCATGAAATCCCGAGTTTGTGGATCTGTTGGAAAGGTTCCCAATGGATTTCTCTCCGGTTCATCCAATCCACTTAAGCCACTAACACTACAATTCAGGAAAAACGACTCAGTTCTCGAGAGCGTATCGAGGGCATCTACATACGTTTCATCTTCATCCGCTGACTCAAATTTCTCTTCATCCTCCACAGTATCACTCGAGCTGCCAAAACTCCCTGGCTTGTTTACCTTCCTGCTCAAAGGCTGTGACTCACGAGGAACGTTTTCCATTTCACTCTTTGCAATACTTAGACTTTCAGCTCGGCCGGGTCAGGGTCCGGCGTGGCCTCAATCGCGGCGGCGAGGCAAAGCGAGGCGCCGATCTGGGAGTTGTGGTCCTGCTCGTGGAAAATGGAGTCGACGAAGGGCTTGACGATGGAGGAGAACGGAGGCTTAGTGATCTGCGCGGCATAAAGGAGTGAAATTACTACTCTGTCCTCGGATCTCACGGTCAACAAACGGGCATACTAACGGAGGACCAAATTGGGTCAAAAATCGAAAGTTAAGGATGTTATTGGTTAAAATCATAAGTCGAAGACCAATTTGTGAATTATGCTATAGTCGAAGGACCATTTTGGGTATTTACTCTTCTTGAAATATTTACTTTTATGAAAAATTTGATAATCTTGCATTGATATACGTCATGATACCGAATGATACTTTGATATATATAAATTCTGAAACATTAATTTAAAAGTACACATTGGGCTTTGGACTATTAGGTTGGTGTATTAATTAATGTGAATTGATAACTTATATATTTTAATTTATTCCTTGTACAATGATAATATATTTCCAAAGTTACCATCTTTCACTTTTTACTTTTCCATTTATTTATGTACAAACTTTAAAAAAAAAATTATATTCGAATTGAATGTTATCTAATAAAACATAATTTTTGTTTGTTTTTTTATGTGCTATTAAAGGTATACATTTTACTTTAAATGTTATACATTTTATTTTATTTGACAAAATTATCTTTAGTGTATTTTTGTTAGACAAAATTACACTTACACCATTATAACTCTGTTACGGAGTACTATTTAATAACGTATTCCATCACTATTACCATACACCTACATTTATCATATCTATCTTTTTTCTATTCTTTAATTATCATTTTATTAAAATTATCATATAACAATTAATTTATTCCCAAAAGGTTGAATCCCCAACCCCAAGGGCTCCCATCCACACCCTAGCCTGACATTTTCTTGGTAACTCAGTTGAACACAAAGGCTAGACATTTTCTTACTGCACACACGAATCCCCTGACAGTTAATCTTTACTCAGCTTTGAATATGCTTTAATTAAATATCTATGAATGGTAAATTATGTGTATATATATAATACATATATTGTTTGTGTTTGTGTTTGTGTGTGTATACACACTAATATATGTGAGTGTTAGCTTAGTATTATAGATTTTTTTTAAAAGAATTATAAATATAATTTTATGAAAATTGTATACACTATCATTAAACAAAAAAAAATCTTTTTTTCTCTATATTATTTAAATATGATAAATAAAATTTATTACTTTAAGAAATTTTGAAATATAATTGAACTATTTTTTAATTATTTGTATTTAGTAGTATTTTAGTATAGGTTTTGAGCATCGTGCACAAAATGCTATTGCATAGTAAAATCCATAATTTGTAATAGTGATTGATTCTAGATTAGTTTTAATTTTGAGTTGAACTAAGCTACTATTAATGCATATTTAGGTTTTTAGATAAAGAAATTTGTAAATTGTGAATTCTCATTTTTTCTTGGTGAGTTTTTTTTTTAAAAAAAATTTAAATTTCTTTCCTTACCTCATGATAGATTTTAAATTATTATAAATTATAAATAAAGAGTTGTAATGAAATCAAACTCTCAAAGTCGAACATACAATAGGGACTCAAGGACTTTGGCAATAGAATTGGTAGACATGAAAATTTCCTTTCCAAAAAGAAAATTTAAATTTAAATTTAATAATCCTATTTCGTTAGTTTCATATATTATATATATATATATATATATATATATATATATATATATATATATATATATATATATATATATATATATAATATACTGACAGCTCAAATTCTTGAAATTGTCAACTGACAGTTCCTAAGCTGGGCTGACGCTTCTTTGAAAGGGACATACCATACAACAACAAAATGGCATTCTTCTTCTTTTTTTATTTTTTTTTGAAACATTCTTTTTTTATTTTTTAAAATACAAATTCATTTATTGGTCTGCATTTCTACACTATACAACATCACTATACCATTGTTAATTCGGCTTCAACTTTGTCTGCACTCCAGGATACTATTATATTTTCCTGATGATTCAAGGATAGATTCAAGGTTCTAAGAGCATCACCATTAATGGTGATTAAAAAAATAATGTCAGAATATTGGCCACATGGCAAGAGAGAGAGTTGGAGAGAGAGTGAATTGAAATCTTTGCAAATGAAGGTGAATAGCACAGTGTTTTCTAACAGATTGTTTGAAATCCCATGCGGGCGCGTTCGCAAGGCGCGTCGGGCGCGTTCGCAAGGCGCGTCAGGCGCGCCTTCATGACATTGTTATTTAAAAAAAAAAAAAAAAATTGATTTGTTTTAATTTTTTTTTCCTCCCCTCTTATTTTCTCTTTCCTAATCACACTTACAAAAACTCTTCAAAAACTGCGAAAAAACTCGGATGCTCTAAGAGCATCCTTATCAGTGGAGTTTTTTCGCGGTTATTGAGGAGTTTTTGTAAGTGTGATTAAGAAAGAGAAAATGAGTGGGGACGAAAAAAATAAAACAAATATAATTAAAAAAAAAAGATGCAAAACGCGCACAACAGCCCATCTTTAAAAAAAAGAAAAGAATTCTAACTAATTATTGTGCTATGAACCCATTCTTGCAGATGTAACCAAAGCATTCTCTCTCCTCTTCCTCCTCCAGCTTTGTTGGCACCCAATCTGACATTATCCCCACAAAAATCACTGATAAGGGTGGCCTAAAAGGCATTAGGCTACGTACTTTATAACAAATATATTTTATTTGTGTTTTAAAAAAATCAAACATTAAAGTCTAATTTTACTCCAAAATTTAAAAGTCTAATCTAAATCTAAATTCTTCAAAAAATATAAATCAGTTTCATATATATTCCACATACCGATAAAGTATTATCATCATTTCTCTACAACTTCAATGATGGTGATGGTGAGTATGAATCAATGACTTTTAAGCTGCAATAGCAAGGTGAAAGTTGCACCAATAGGTTTTGAAACTTCCTCACTCGTGACTTGTCTCAGCAAAAGTTACGATGTGACAGAATTACAACTATGAATCTATGATAGACAACTACGAGGACCAATGTAATCGATTATTTGGACAACACCAATATCAAAATACATATCGATCTAAGAACACATCAAAATACATGTCGGTCTAGGAACACCTGGCAACTAGGCAAGATTTGATTTTTAATTTGCAACATTGGATAGATATAAAAAAAAATCTTCATTCTCGGACTCGAGAAGTATAAAAATCTATGCAGATTAAAAGGTTGGTGTAAGCAAATCAGAGCCAAATAGATAGATTACTCCTAGAACACCAATAGGAGACTAGGAGTAAATACCACTTCTTCTTTTCTTTTTTTCTTTTTTTTTTTTTTTTAAATAAAGAAACTCATTCATTTAATCATAAGCTGAAACAGTTACCAATATGAGTAAATTCCACTTTTACTCCTCGACTATTATAGTATTGCCACATTTAGTCTTATTCTTTTAATTTTGTTATATTACATCCCTAATTTTGAATAACTTCCACTTTTAGTCCTCGACTATTATTACAATGTCACATTTTAGTCCTATTCTTTTAATTTTGCCATATTACATCCATAACTTTGAGCAACTTTCATTTTTAGTCATTGACTATTGTGGCATTGTCACATTTAGTCATATTCTTTTAATTTTGCCATGACAAAAGAAAAAAAAATTCTTACACATCGTAACTCATATTTCTATGAATTACGATATTACATCCTTTGATATTTACGATATTTCTAATGTGTTCGAAATATGAATTACGATGTGTAAGGATTTTTAAAAAATCCTTATAATATCGTAACTCATATTTCTATTAGTTACGATATTTCTAATTTCTTCGAAGAGTTACGATATGTGAGAATTTTTTTTTTCTTTGTTATATGTCAAAATTAAAAAAAAAAATAGGACTAAATGTGACAATGTCACAATAGTCGAGGAATAAAAGTGAAAATTGTTCAGAGTCATGATGTCTACAATCTTAATAAGAGCCAATAATGTTAGGGTTCTAACGGGAAGAAAAAAATGTTGGTGTAATTATTTATTTAAACAAATGGTTCATATTTATTTAATTTTAGTAATCTTTTATGATTTTCCTTCTTTACCCTCTATTATATTATTTTATTCCCTTAAATAACCCCACATTCCGTTAAGTTTTAACTTATCCATTAATTTCTATAAGAAAGATCTTAGATTCGAATCTCATCCTAATCAAAGTTGATATAATTGTTAAACATATACTAAGAATATGTTAGAGTATATTATTGAAAATTAAGTGTCATTCTATTACTCTTAGTCTTATTAAATTAAATAAATTATGCATTTCTTTAATTTAGATGTTTACAATGCATTTATTCAAAAGAAAATATTCATTATCAAAAAATTAAAAAAGATATATAATTTAATTAGTTATATTGTCTTTATTTTATACAATAAAAATTATTCATTATCAAAAACTTGAAAAGAGATATAACTTCATTAGTTATATAGTCTTTATTTTATACAATAAAAATTATTCATTATCAAAAAAATTTAAAAAGAGATATAATTTCATTACTTATATTGTCTTTATTTTCTACAATGCAAAAATTCATTACCTATCATTAATTAATTATATTCACTACATTATTCATTATTTTCTTTTTACACTATCTTGTAATTAAATATTTTGTATCAATGTTATAATACAAAATAATGTTATATATTTATTTAACAAGCATACTGATCTATTAATAACATAGAAAAAATTAAAAAAGAATTGAAACCAATCATATTAACTACTTAGGGAGTATTTGTTGACAAATAAGACATTCAAATAGCTCAATAAATTGAAGCGAGAAATTACCCCGTAATATTTTTTGGACTACATCACAGTTGTTCACTTTAAAGGTAAATCGTATTTCTTTATTAATATAATTTAAAATGTATAAATTTTTATTACCAAAAGTAGTTTTTATTTATACTATCATTTTTAGACTAAGCATTTTGACACAAAATTGCAGACATTTATTTTAGTGACAGTTATAGTCAATCTCTCATATATTATTTTGCATTCATATACTTTGAATTACTGATTTAAATAAACAAATTCAACATTCAATTATATATGCATGAACATCTCCTATATAATCTTGTATTGATATACTTTGAAGTACTTATTTAAAAATAAATATTGGGCATAAAACTAGTAATATGACAAAATTAAAAGAACATGACTAACAGGGCATTTGGTTGGGAGGAGAGAATTAGGGAGGAAATGAATTGTAATTCAGTGAATAAAGTATGAATTGAAATTACAGTGTTTAGTATGCATGAATAGAAGTACAGTGAATTAAAAGGTAAGAAACAACAAAATGACTAAAATGTCCTTATGTTGTAGTAGATGTAGAGTAATAATAATAATAATAATAATTCTTTCAAAATAATAATAATAATAATAATAATAATTCTTTTAATAATAATAATAATAATTCTTTCATTTAAAAAAAAAGACAAAGGAAAGGGTATGGGAAGAGGGGTAAAATTGTCTTTACACCATCAAAATTGCCCCTCCAAATTGCCCCGAATGAATTGCAATTCATCATTTGGAGAAAATTGCAAGTCTCTCGAACCAAACAATGTAGTTTGGGAATTCATTGAATTGCAATTCAATAAATTTCAATTTCCCCCAAACTACATTGAACCAAACAACCCCTAAATGTGACAATACCACAATAATTGAGAACAAAAAGTAAAAATTATTCAAAGTCGTAGATGTAATTTGGCAAAATTAAAAGAACATGACTAAATGTGACAATGCCACAATAGTCGAGCACCAAAAGTAAGAGCTGTTAAAAGTCTTACTTATATAGAGATTAGGAGTGCATAACAACCGAATCAAACATTTGATTGAAAAAGTAGGGTCCGGGCAAGATTTTCCTCAAATCAAAACTCTTCCACTATACTTGTGTTTCAAACGGATGTGCTATTTGAATAAGTAAATTTTATAGCTCATAATAATAATAACTGTAAAGGTGAAGGGATAACAATGAATTCTAGCGTAAGGCATTGCCGTAGCTTCTGCAAAATCAAGCAAAAAGAATGAGAGATAGAAAACTGGAAAGTTTGAATTACTACTGTTCAGCATCCCTGCAATTTTTTCTAGGGCAGCATATCCAGCATAGAAGGGAACAACACATTATGCTGCATTTTTCTTGTTCCTGAAGCTCTCTTTTAGTAGTGTAAATTTCTTTTTACACTGGTTCACAGTTTTCCCAGGAACAGCAGCTGCAACCCGTTCCCAGCGTTGGCTGGCTTCCTTTGGAAAGGTTTTGAGAGCTTGAACCAGTGCCCTTTCTTGAACAACAGACCATACATCTCCTTCAGCCACATTTGCAGCAAGGTCATCAGTAGGGTTTTGGCAGCTTGAACTTTGGCTGGGAGAGCTCTGTGAATTTGGCACCTTACTGCCAGTATTGTTTTCATTTTTGTTGGCATTTGATGTTCCCTCCACTTCCTCCCTTGTTGTAAGAGGAGATGCAATTGTTTGTGCTGGCTTTCTCTTCTCAAGGAAAGAGTCGAAAGCTTTAGCAGAGTCTGGCTTCTGGAGAAGAACAGTTTTTGTGGCCTTTAGAATCTCCTCAACTGTCCTTCCAGTACCAATGTACTCCGAGATAACTTCCCATCTCCGAGACGTTCCTTTAGGATATTTCTGCATTCCCTTTCTCAAAAGATCAATTTCTTCTTTGGTCCACTCTCTCTCCTTTTTCTCAGTGCTGCTGAATGGGTTCTGTCCATTAGCTGCTAAACTACCATTTTGTTGAGTGTTTTTCTTCTCATTCAGTTTCTCATCCTTTTTCGGTTTCTCATCCTTTGAGTTGTGATCACGTCCAAATGCCTCCCTGAGAAGCTCTGCTTTTGCAACCCCTTCCCTTCCCTCAATCCCATCACACAAATTCTTCAGCTGATCAATATTTAAAGCAGTACATAGATGTTCCACATCATCATTTGTGAGGCCAAGTAAGTTCTGAGACAACAAAGGTGCTGAAATTGTACGCAAACGGGTCCGCTCTTTGCGCAATAGTTTCTTCTCTTTCTCTTTCAATTTCTTTTGCTGCAAAGCTGCTTCTGCAGCACTTTTTTCCTCTTCCTCTTTTCTGCGCCTCTCCTCTTCAGCAATTCTGGCTGCTTCTTCCTCTTGCAATTTCTTTGCCAAAACTTTGGCCTCCTTTTTCCTCTGCTTCTCAGCTTTCTCCTCCTCTTTTCTTCTCACGATTCTGGGGTCTCTTTTATAAGCATTATCAACAAGCATACGTATCCTTGCATATTCTTCCTTCCTAGCCTTCTCTGTCAACTTTGCATTCTGCCTTTCCATCCATCTTTTATGATCACGAGATTCAGCTTGTTCAAGGTCAAACTCATCAGCATGGGGAAACTCCCTCCAGCTTTTGAAGCTATACCAAAAGTCATAAAAGCTATCCACTTCTTTATATGGAGTATTGTCATTCCCTAGCAGGGGGACAGGTTGGCTGACAGACCACCGACCATTCCTTAAAAATGCAGGTCCAAAAACCTTAAAGAAATCCTGTGGGGCACATTCTGTTGGGATTTCATCATCGAATTCATCGGTGGAGTCAAAAACTCTTCTTCTAATAGGGTCAATCAAAACCTCATACGCCTCTTGGATAGCTTTAAAGTGGTTCTCTATTTCTTCTTTCTTTGTCTGCTTTGCAGCCTCAGTTTCTTCAGCAAGAAGAAGAATAGCCTGCTTGTCAGGGTGATGCTTCAATGCAGCTTCCCGATAGCTCTTTCTTATTTGATCCTCAGTAGCAAGATATCTCAAATGGCTCAGCCCCAGCAACGCATAATGATCCTGCTGCTTTGCCTCAGCAGAAGATTTCTTTTTACTCTTACTACTATATGATTCAGAAGAATAGAAGTTAGACTCCTCCTTGTCCGTAGGCACATCCTGATTATTATCTTCAACGTTTTCCTCCTCAAAACAGCCAGCCAGCCTGAGTGCAGCAGAGTGAAAAGAATGCCCAGCAGGCTCAAATCTTTGAGCTTTAATGGGAAGGCAGTTTGAGGAAACAAAAATTGGTTCACCATTTACAATCTCTTTCTCATAGGAAATGAGACGCAAAGTATCCCTAATAGCCATGAAGTTTCAATGAAGGAGACACAAGCCCTCAAACTCTGGAAGATAAGTGCCGATAAACCCTGCAACAGCTTAAACTTCACTGAGCCTTCAAAAAGCAGCCTCAGCAAATCCCTGTCTGCAATTCATCAAAAAGCATCAATCAGGATGGATGATGAAAAAGTTAAAACAGAACAAGGGAAAAATTAAGAATAGGCTACCAATGCATCATGCAAACACAATGCACAAATGATCACAATTCATTAGTACTTTATATACTTATAAGACTGTACAATAATTAATAAGAAAACAGGTAACAAGTGTTGAAGCCTAAAAACCTACAGAGGAGGCAGGAGACATTTTCAAACCACTAACAAATGACATGCCTTATTAACAGAGAGAACCAGGGCAAGTTACTAGCAATCTACCATAATCTTTAGGGTACATCATGTTGATACTAAAGGGCACTGAATCACCTCCACTTCCCTAATCGCACTGCGCCTTACCAAATTCAACAGCTCAATATTGTCTGACAAACCTATGCTTACAACTAAAATCGGAATCAACCGCATCTAAATGGAGCTTAACATGAGAAAGAAACATGCAACTAACTCTCGTTAAATGTTTGTCAATGTGTGTGTGTGTGTGTTTCTTTTTCCTTCTTCTCTCCCAGAAAAAAAAAAAAAACTACAACAAAGAAATCCGATTTTGAAATTTTACCGAGTTAAAAACGATTCTTTATCTTATCGTCCTTTATAAGAAATCCAATTCAAAACAAAACAAAACAAAAAAGAGAAAGCAAACGGATGATTCACCTCTCCTTTCACCATCAAATTAGGCTTTGAATCTAATTGCCGATCCTCCCGTCAGCGTTGAGCAAGGAGGAAGACGGTGGCTCCGTTGTCTGATCCGGGGAGAGTTGCGGCCGCAGAAAGTGCGGTGCTAGCTTGCTAGGGTTTTTATTTAGCACTACGTAAGTCAGGAGGGAATGAAAACCAAAGTGCGCAAGAAAAGAAGGATTTGGTAAATTTTGTCATTTAACGACCATGAATTTATACGAGTTGATACCCTGACCAATATTCATGGGCCGGGTTTCACTTATTATTGGGCCTATACCAACGTTTATGGGATTTGGTCCAACATCAACATACTTTAATTTTGGTCCAACATCAACATACTTTATTAAAGTATACTTGGTTTAGTTATGGACTTATGGGCAACCTAAATTAGGAGGGTATTCAATAAAGATTTTTAAAATTTTTTAAAATGATGAATTTTAAATAAATTTTGTAAAATCTTTCTA
Organism: Ipomoea triloba; assembly: GCF_003576645.1. Classification (NCBI taxonomy): domain Eukaryota; kingdom Viridiplantae; phylum Streptophyta; class Magnoliopsida; order Solanales; family Convolvulaceae; genus Ipomoea; species Ipomoea triloba. The sequence continues at coordinate 11,574,852 of NC_044924.1, read as the reverse complement.
GACTATCTTTGAATCTTTTAAATTTTCATCAACTTCGTAGGAATTTATAAAAATCTATAGGACAAATATTTATAAATTTTTAAAAACTTTTTCATATTAAAAAGTCTACAAAAGTAAAACTCTAAATTGAATACGCCCTTATAAATATTCCCAAAAAAAAAAGTACGAAGAAGCATGTCGTGAATAATTCTACATCATTTTCAGGATCACGACTTTACTAATAAAATCTTGGGAGATGATAACATATGGAGCTAATCTAATAATTAGGACGTTAATCCAATAGTAAAAATAAAAAGAAGAGCAGCAAATTCCTGGAACTAATATTTTCCTATTCTTGCTACGGTTAGCAGTAAAATTTTTCCTCTGAATAAACAATCGTAAATAATATTTTTTGTAATGATTTTTTTATATATAAATATGTATGAAAATAAAGAGATAAAAATAAAAAAGTATATAAGTATTTATGAAAGGTTTGAAATGTACCGTCAAATTTGGTAGAAATTGATTAAAAATTTGTCTTGTGTAGTTGTGTTTAGATAGAGGAAAAAGTTTGTAGAGAAAGTTGTGAAAAGTTTGGGGTCGGAGGGTTGGAGAGTTGGATTTCATCTATTTATAGTAATGAAGAAAAAGTCTACATAAATCCTATTCTGATAGAGTCTATGAAAGTTGATAAGTTTTTGAATAGGAGTAGACTTTTAAAGACTCTCTAAAAGTCTTAATCGAATATCATTATACTTTTAGACTTTTGAAAAAATCTTAATGGAATACCTGTAGATCAATGGAATACCTGTAGACTTTTACAGCACATTTGATTCACATAATGAATTTGGAGGGAATAGGAATACTATTCCATAAGGAATATGGAATAGAAAAGGTAAGGAATATAATAGAAATTGTATTATAGTGTTTGGTTCGCTGAAGAAATAGACTTGGGAATTATATTCCAGCGTTTGGTTGGTTAAAAGAATAGAAATGCAATATATATATATATATATATTTAAAAGACATAAATGCCCTTGTACATATTTATTATTATTATTATTATTATTATTATTATTATTATTATTATTATATTTAGTATTTAGTATTATTATTATTATTATTATTATAGAGAAAAATGAGTCTAAAAAATTAAGGTTTAGAAAAGGGTAAAAATGAAAATAAAATAAAATATCTATTCCTGATAGGTCAGTAATAGGTTAATACCAGAGGGTGCTGGTAATAGCTATTACCCTTGCAAGGGTAATAGCTCATTCCCAGGAACAACATTCCTGGGAATACAAATGCGAACAATGCAAAACAACGGAATAGGCTACTACTAGGAATGATATGTCATTCATTGCCTATTCCGTGAACTAAATAGCCCGTTAAAGAGTTTTTAAAAGTTTAAATTGAATAAAGTCATTAAAGTATTTGAAAGTCTTGATTGAATACACCCCCTAGTTTACTCAGTCGTTATACCATGGACCATGGTCCACAATGCATTGTGGACCATATGCAATGGTTGATATTGCAGTCGTGTTGAATGGATACTGCAGTTGTGTTAAACTGATACTGCAGTTGTGTTGAAAGGGAATTGCAGTTACACGGAACAGAGGTTGTTTCATCCGTCTGAAACTGCAGTTGTGTTGAACTGATACTGCCGTTGTGTTGAACGGATACTGCAGTTGTGTTGAATTGATATTGCACACGAAACAGAGGTCGTTTCATCCGTGTGAAACTGCAGTTTTGTTGAACTGATACTGCAGTGTGCTAAACGGATGAAACGACCTCTGTTCCGTGCAACTACAGTTCCCTTTCAACACAACTGCAGTATCAGCTCAACACAACTGCAGTATCCGTTCAACACAACTGCAGTATCAATCATGACCATAGTCTACAATACATTGTGGACCATGGTCCACATTATAATTTGCGTAGTTTACTTCCTTATATGGGTTGTAAGATTCTCTTCGTTATCAAAAAAAAAAAAAGGTATTTAATCTCTAGTCATTAGTGTAAAAAAATATGGAGAATTTTGTTTTTTAGATCGATTGCACTATAAATACCAAAACGATTGATATTAATTGCTTGTAAACGATTTAGAATATGCTGAAAATGTTGAACAATGTAACGAGAGCTTATGTGATTGATAACTAATTGCTTGTAAACGATTTATAATATGCTGAGCATATCGTTCAACATCATCAAATTCTTTAAACAACATAACTTCTTGCACCCATCAATATCACATATTCCCAAAAGAGAATATGGTTTTAAAAGGTTGGACACTATCTATATCTATACTATATATAAAAGAAAAATTTTACTATTTCATTTTCCCACCCAAACTAATATTATTAATTAATTGTAAAAATAATAATAAAGCTTAATTGGTAATAAAACTTTATTTACCAAATTTTGAGAATAATTAAACCATTATAATTGTGAGAATAATGGAAACAAATTATGCGTAATCAATAAGAAAATTCCTTGAAAATTCTGCGTAACTTTATAAGAAATACATTAATAATTTATTCGTACATCGCACGGGTAATTGGACAATTATTTGCTCTAATTCAAACAAGGAAAACATCAGAAAACATAACCGATCCAACCAATTTTATCAATTGTGCTATATAATATTCGATGTTATAATTTATATAATTGTATATCTACTACACTAATAAAAGCCAAAGAGAGTTAGGCCCAAAATGGGTAGAAAAAATGGCAGTAAAATTATTAATGGATGGTTAAGATGAATTATTTAATCAAATAGATGGTTAAGATAATTCAGATTAATATCTACTATACTAATAAGAGCCAGAGTTAGACCTAAAATGGGTAGAAAAAATGGCGGTCAAATTATTTAATCAAATGGATGGTTCAGATGAATTATTTAATCAAATAGATGGTTAAGATAATTCAGATTAATATTATTAATAGAGATTACCTAATTTAACCTTACTTTTATGATTATCCGTTAATTTTTCCGTTAAATATTTTCTTCTCCGTTAATATTCTGTTAACTTTTAACTTACCCATTAATTTCTATAAGAAAGGTCTTAGGTTCGAACCTCATCTCAATCAAATTTGACATAATCAAGTTTCTCACTCTATTTTACTCTTATTAAATTAAATAAATTAGTAGCTACAACAAAAAATGATACATATGTATTTCTTTAATTTAGAATTATGTGTCTACAATACCTTTATTTGAAAAAATTATTCATTATCAAAAAGTTAAATTAAATAAGAGAAATAATTTCATTAGTTATATTGTCTTTATTTTCTCTCATGCAAAGATTCTTTACATTCAAATTTATCAATTTATATTCATTATATTGTCCATTATCTTATTTTTACAATATCTTGTAATTAAATATCAAAGTTATAGTACAAAATAATGTTATATATTTATTTACCAAATATTTTATTAATGCTATGAAAAAAAATTAAAATAATTTGAAGCTAACTATATTAACTACTTGGGGATTAGTTGACAAAGAGAGTACTCAAATAATAACTCAACAAATTGAAACAGAACCACTATATTTTACTCTTATTGAATTAAATAAATTAGTAGTTAACCAAAAAATGATACATATGTATTTCTTTAATACCTTTGGAATACATCATATTTAAAAACTTTAAATTTTTACTAATTTATTTAATCTTTTCCTTAAACTATGAATTTCTTTATCCACAATAACCCATTCAACAATAATGGTTGAACCAAATGAACCCCGGGCAGAACACCTAAAGGAAAGTTCATAGCTCCTATATCATAATCTCATTGCATGACATTGTCATCTATGCTACCAACAGTAACCCAATTGCAAATAACACACCACCAACAAAAAGGAAGAGGACAAATAGTAAAGATGAAGACAACGACAATGTTACTCAAAAGAGAATTAAGAATATTTAGAAAAAATTCAAACCAAAAGTAGTATTTATTTAGACTATCATTTTTAGACCAAATATTTAGACTATCGATTTTACAAGGTTGCAAACATTTATTTTAGTAATAATTATAATGAAATTTATATATTATCTTGGATTCATATACTTTGAGTTAGATATTTAAATAAAAAAATTCGACATTCAATTACCCATTATAAACTTTTCCTATATAATCTTGCATTTATATACTTTCAAATATTTATTTAAATATAAACATTGTGCAATAATCCATTCGCAATGCGCGTATAAAACTAGTCGATCCAAATACGCGTGTCAACGCAAGATCCGCCTTACTACCAGCTTTTTAAATATAAAATATAATTGTAATGCAAATAATATTTTTATTCCACAATAAAATGTGGAACTTTCATTATTAATAAAGATGACAAACATATAATTTCATCTTTCAATTAAAAAGAGTTGATGGGAGATGAAGTGAAGTTACATATTGCGACAAGAGGTTTGAATTATGAAATTACATGTATGTCATATTTATAATATATGAAATTTAAATAAATGATTAATTATGACAAACAAATTAAAGTCAATGATAAAATGCTACAGAATTAAACAAATAAAATCAAATGTGACAATATCATAAAAGTTGATGATTAAAGTTAAAAGAGTTAATACATAAAATGGTCCATTGACTATTTCATAATTCTAAAATTGGTCAATAGTACCTTTAAAATGGATTAGGGAGGAAATCGCATAGAGTGGCAGAGTGCAGGGTGACTTCAATCATTATAATATAAAAGTGAGGGGTAGAAATAGTATTATCCAAAGTTCAGGGGCGATTTTCTCCACTTTCGCTATTGCGATTCGTTTCCGTGAAAACTCACCGGATCGGATCCAAGATTGCTCCGGTTTGCTTAGCTCGCTCTTTCTCTCTCTCTCTCTCCGGCCCTCTCCTTCCCTCTCTCTCTCTCTCTCTCTCTCTCTCGTCCAAATGATTAGAGCTCTCTGATTCCGATTCCTTCAATGATTATGTTACTCTAATTTATTCCCTAGATTCTTCGCAGTACCATACTTCGTACTAAATTACTCCGTAGATTCTTTGACCTCCGATTTGCAATCTGTGTGTCCAATTCGATGATATCGTCATAATCGTGAAATCATACCATGAGGAAGAAACTTGATACCCGCTTCCCTGCGGTAAGCCCTCATTTCCTGAAGTGAATTTCCATTTCATCATGTGTTGTCTAGTTTCAAAATTGGGAAAGTTCGAGTCTTTGTCCCAGTAACCTATAGTAGTGCTTAGGAAGTAATAATCTCTGTCGATTTTATTTTGTAATTTTATTCTATTATTGATATTTGTTGGCATTTAAGCACGAAGGAGATGAGCTTTGTTTATTGTTTTTATTTTTAATATCTAAAGTTGATTTAAAAAAAAAATAATTCTGAATTTGAGGATATTGGTCTCAAGAGTTCTTAGAATGAAGCTAAAATTACTAACTGATTAAGAAGAGGCAGGTTCTCTTTTATTTGTGTAAAATAATTATATTTATGCTTATTACTTTCAGTAAGTGGGAAAGAAATATTGACCTCACCATCTTTTGTTTGAGAATACTTCCTTGCAAGTTGTGTTTAATTCTAACTATGCACAGTTGTAAAAGTGAAGATGCACTTGGATGATAAATGTGATTGCTTTAAGTGATATAGTCTCTGGGAGAAAAGTGGAAGGATTGGCAGTTTTAGTGCTACAGATGTATAAGGAATAGGAAAAAAGCTCTGATTTTGTTTGAGGAATTATTTGCACCACCTGACCTGTTTGTAGTGACTACTGAAATCACCATCATCAACAACATTAGCTATCAACAAAGTAGAATATTCTAGTCAACCTGCGATTTTATGATTAAGTGCTCATTTAGCCTAGCAAATTGCTTCTCCAAAAAACTGGCTTTTCTGAAAAGCTTTGATTTGGAGTTTCTTGGAAGTGAGATTTTCTCCTTTTATCTGATCTAAAGGCCTTATCATGCTTTTACTCTGTGGCCTAAATTTTACTTTTTAGAGTAGATAAGCTCCACAAATTTGGGCCCTACAAGGACTGATTTGGCTCGAACATTTTTTGTTGAGTTTTGAATTAAACATTCTCACCCATCTCATTTTAATCCTGTTTATGACTTTTGCCATCCGTTCCATATTAATACAAGCTGTGTTTTTAACTGTAGAAAGGCATCATAACATCATAGATCTGCTTTGAAAATCTGTCAACTTGATCCAAAACATAGGTTCCAGACTTCCAGCCCTGTATAAACATGTGTTCAGGGGGAACAATATTCAGTCTGATTTTAAAGGGAAAAAAAATCTCTTCTTGTTATTGTCTTTGTTGGTTTTGAGTGGTAGATTGCATGCTTTCTACATGATGGATATATAGTTTCTTTAAAATCAGGTTGAATCTATGTAAGTTGTAAAAGCAATTGAAAGTCCATTATTTGCAGGAGAGTTATCTGTTACAGACTACATGAGAGCTGAAAATTAATGCACTAATGTATTAAGTGCATCAGTTGCCTCTAATTATGTGCAATCTTATATGTTATGTTTTTGAGTTGATCTTCTGAAGATCTTAGTTATGATTATCATAATGAAAAAAAAAATGCTTAGGCCCGAATCAAGAAGATTATGCAAGCTGATGAGGATGTTGGTAAAATTGCGATGGCAGTGCCTGTTTTAGTATGTAAGTCACTGTTGACCTCTTTGCCTTTTGTGTTTGATTTTGTAAGCTAGTTTATTTCTCAATGTTTACTCTTTGTATCATCAATGCAGCTAAAGCCTTGGAGTTATTTTTGCAAGATCTCTGTGATCGGACATATGACATAACTCTTAGTAGAGGAGCAAAGACTGTTAATGCATTGCATTTGTGAGTGAATTTTTCATTTTCCATTCACCTGATAACCTTTTTTTAAAAAAAATTAATTTCTGGATACATTTGGACTACTTACATCTTTGATACTTAATTTTGCAAGTTATATGGTAATCTAAGTACGGAACTGTAGGGGCTTTGCTAGAATATCCTCACCTTTGGAACACTTTGATAGTGTGCCTGGTAGAATTATCTGAGGTGAAATGTTAAGGAGTGTGTCCTGCACTGTTGCTTTTACTTTCATTGTCAATTCTGTCCACTAATGCATTGTGTCTGAGTAATTTTTATCTTTTTGACTGCTAATGGATAAAAGTAAAGAGAACTATGTGTTTTAAATTTGTTGCTTCAGTTTCTGTTTACGGTCTTTTTCTCCCATATTCTGGGACATGGAAAGAACTCTTACAAGGGTTCATCTGTATTTTCATTATTTTTCAGCAAGAGGGACAGGGAATGGAGGTGGGGCAGCTGTTTTATTTGTGTATAGAATGTAGTAATTAGGAATCTCTAAAAATCTGATTTGCTCTAGCTATACTGTGTTTTAGCTATTTGTTTATATATGCAGAAAACACTGTATACAAAGCTACAATGTGTTTGACTTTCTGAGGGAAGTGGTTAGCAAGGTTCCTGACTATGGCCATTCTGATACTGGTGCTGAGGTGCCAAAGAGGAGGTGCAAATTATTTCCTTTAGACTATCATAGTTTATTATTCCACTGCAGTTGGTTACTTCTGTTAAGTTTGATAACATTGCATGTATTCAACTTAGCCATCAATATTCTGCCACTTTGTCAGGAAGATCGCAACTGATGACCTTAATGACAGTGATGATGAATGCAAAAGGAGCAGGATGGTAATACACTCTTTTATAGGCAGTTGTATATCAAATAGGAAGTGTTACGCTAAGAAAAAGTTTTAGTTGTATGTTGTGTCAAACACATGGCTTTTGTGCCCTATCCAAACTTGAGTCCTCTTATTATATCCAGTTCATGGCTAGATTCATCCATTTCAATTAGCATGAATTCAATGGTTTGAAATTAGTCCTATAAATATTAATGAGTAGAGGTCTAGAGGAAATAAAAATGGGAAAACTGCTAATAGCTAACAGCAAATTGCAAATGTTAAGCAACTGTGAAACTATGAGCTTATTTTGTTCGACACTGGAATTAGTAATTCAATCATACGTCTACACCTCCTTGTCAGCAGCTTTGTTTTGATAATTTATTTACAGGCTTTTTATGTGATTGGAATCATTAGTGTAGAGCACTTAGCAGTGGATGCTGAATTAGGATTCTGATTACTTGGATATTGTTCATAGTTTTCATTGGACTAGTTATGTATTTCCTTGTAGGGAATATGCAATACTAGACACAGCAGATGAAGATTTTAAAAATCTTTACGATATTGTGAAGCTGACTTGCTCTGAAAATAGCATGTTTACTGCTGCAGGAGATGTCTCATCCAAGTGGCAGTGGTAGAGGAAGAGGTAGAGGAAGAGGACGAGGACGTGGACGGGGAGCTCGTGCTGATAGAGATCATCGACATGACGTTGAATTTGATTCCAGTGTAACTTCTGAGCATACCAGCATTCAAAACCCGGACCTTGGCATTTCGAAGGAAAACTGTTTTGAGTCGAAGGACTCTCCTAGACCAGATGCCAATGCGACAGATGGTGACAAACCTTCGGTGAAGGATGTTAACTTGAACGCCAACTTAGACGAGACTGCCGATAAATCTGTCACCCCTGTAGCTGCTGCAGCTGCACCAGCAGCACCTGTTGACGTTACCGATGAGCCTTCTGTGCTGACCGAGATTGATAGAATGGCTGTTGACCCGCTTCATGTTGCGCAGTTCAACTCAAATGTCGAGGAGGAGGAGGAAGATTACGACGAGGAGGAGTGACGCAATAGAATAAGAAAGCTAGGGCATTACATTTGTTCCGTTAGCATCAGTTGCAAGCCCAAAAGAATGAAGAAGAGAGGCTTCTTCACCTCAAGTCCTCTGCCTTTTCTTCTTCATTTCGCTTCTAATGTTCTTCGTGTCTTTTATATCACTAGCTCAGTAGCTCCTGTAATCACAATATTTGCTATTTTAACTTTAGGTTTAGAGAAAAGGTCGAGCTTTCTGTTCGATGAAAAAAATGTTGTTATGATGATTGCTGCTGTTAATTTTCTAGTTAAAAACCTTACTTACCAGATTGCCTCCCAATACTCAGCCCCTTTGCCAATGTTCTTTTTGCTCAGTTGCTTATGCACTTTTTACAATTTGTTACACAACAGGGTTGTGCTAATTTCCCATTTTCCCACAAGTTATTAACAAGCAATCCAAAAGAAATAACAGAATTTAATTTTTGAAAACAAGTGATTTTCTACTGAACTCCAAACAGCGTGCAATATTAAATTGGGTTAGTCATATGAAAAAGAAGTTGGGCTAAAGACTAAAGTAGTGTTACGGCTCCCACATCGGACAAACAACATAAACACTAGTAAGCCAGGCTCCTTATAAACAGATGCCACAACAATGCTTTACTCAAGCAGCCATGCAGTGAACACAAAGCGATCTATTCTTTCGCCTTTTACTAAAGAATACCGTGTGTGCATTGCAATGAATGGCATACTCCAATTTTTTGAGGGTGTTTCTCCTTGGGGAGAGGCCCAACAAATCTAGTTCTAATGATTTAATTTCAATTTCTCAGTGTTTCCAATTGTGCGAGGTGGAGATTATAATTCATTGTAAATACGCTGCTGTTCCAGTAAATTTCAGGTACATCATGATTTGCTGTGTTTCATTGTGGATATGTTTCATAGGGAGCTTAAGGCGAAAGGCGTATGTGGTGAACACAGTGTGAACAAACACGTTACAAGTCCCACATCGAACAAACAACAGAAACATTAGTGGCCAGGTCTCTTATAAATTTAAGTACAGAATCACTCTAAACTCAAGCAGCCATGTGATGAACACAAAGCGAACTATTCTTTCGCCTTTTACTAAAGAATACCGTGTGTTCATTACAATCAATGGCATACTCCAATTTTTTGAGGGTGTTTCTCCTTGGGGAGAAGCCCAACAACTCTAGTTTTAATTTTAATTTCAATTTCAGTTTTAATGTTTACAAGTGTGCGAGGTCGAAGTTGTTGTTCCTGATAAATCCACTGCAGAGTTTTTCAGTCAAGTCCAAATACATCCTTGATTTGCTGTGTTTCATTGTGGATATGTTTTATATATAAGGGAGATTAAGGAGAAAGGCCTATTGAAATATGAGCACAGTATAAGCAAACACGTTACCAGTCCCACATCGAACAAACAATAGAAACATTAGTGGCCAGGTCTCTTATAAATGCAAGTACAGAATCACAAAACAAACTCAAGCAGCCTTGTAATGAACACAAAGCGAACTATTCTTTCGCCTTTTACTAAAGAATACCGTGTGTTTGTTACAATGAATGGCATACTCCAATTTTTAGAGGGTGTTTACTCCTAAACACTCAACAAACCTAGTATAAAGAAAATTTTGTCTGGTTGTTCAGTTCTATATTTTAGCTCTCTAATCATATGGAGTTCTCTATTCATTCCTTCTTTTTACCTGGTAATTGTGTTTTGTGTATAATATAGTAATCTTTAATGGTCCGTTTAATTTACTGCCTATCTGTTTGTACATATTGCTGAATCAGGTTTTTAAACTGCCATTCGTGCAGAGAAGCTTTATTCTTAATGGATTTCCCAGCCCCTCCAAGATGCAAGCATTGTACAGTTGCTTTTCCTTTTTCTTGTGATCTATAAAAAGATTAGCAGGCAAGAGAAGTTCTGAACAAGTGAGCCAATTCATGGCGTCTGTCTTATATACATGCAAAATCTGATGGCAACCCTTTGTCTGGGCTGCCACTGTTTTTCCTCCAACAAGATACAATGCTGTAAAAACTGATTATGGTGAAGCTATCTTGTATCGATAAGCGTGTAAGACAATGCAAATAGAACAAGTTGATTTGTAGCTCTGGAGTTTATAAAGCTTACAGTTATCATTTTGTACTTGTAGTATTGTAATGGAACTTTCAGAGGTACTAAAATTTCTTTTCTTCAGGCCGGCACAGAGATGTGCTCTCTTCATTATCATGACTAGATAGCTGCAATTGTGATTCAGAAATTAGATTTTCATGATACTAAAAATATGTTAAGAAGAAGAAGAAGAAGAAGAAGAAGATGATGATGATGATGATGATGATAGTACCTCGAAAGGTACTTGCCACAGTACCTCGAAAAGTAACTGTTACAGTGCTCCGGAAAGTAATTGCTACAGTGCTTCGGAAAGTAATTGCTATAGTGTCTCGATACGTAATTGCTATAGTACACAAATAATGCTACTGCTGCAGTGATTCAAATAGTGCTATTGCTATAGTACTACACGAGACGTGTTACAGTACAGTGCAATAGTAATAGCAAAAAATCACTCAACTAAAAGAAACTCAATGAGAGGTAAACTAATAAGAAGTTATTAGGAAGACGTTACGAGGGGTCTAGCAAAAATTCAAGTCAGGAGAATTTCTACAAAGTTTTTTTGAAAAATCTCTACAAAGTTTTTTTGAAAAATCTCTACAAAGTTAGTGCTAATGATGTCATCACTTACCTAAGATTCAACCAAGGAATTGTTTATACATTTTGCAATGCTGGAGATGTCTCGCAAGACAAAAGGAAGACGTGTGACTATATTTTATTTAGAGAATTCAAAATTGGTTGAAGGATTTCGCCTTTTACTAAAAAATATCGTGTGCTTGTTGCAATAAATGGCATACTCCAAGGGTGTTTTTCCTTGGGGGAGAAACCCAACAAATTTAGTTTTAATGATTTATAATTTTCAATGTTTCTGAAGTGCAGGTGAAAAGTATGGTTCCTTATAAATCCACTGTAGGTTTTGTCAGTCAATTCAAATACATCCTTAAATTACTGTATTTGATTGTGGATATATTGGTATATACTATACAAGGGAGCTTAGGGATAAAGGCGTATTGAAATGTGATTAACACCGAGCGAACTGACATGTGAACATTATTAGAAACCCGACTGAAACTAATGTTTTTACCATTCCCACATCGAACAAACAACAAAAACGCTAGTGGCCGAGTCTCATATAAAATCAAGTACAGAATGTCATATAAAATTCAAGCAGCCATGTGATGAACACAGAGCGAACTATTCTTTCGCCTTTTACTAAAGAATACCGTGTGTTCATTACAATCAATGGCATACTCCAATTTTTTGAGGGTGTTTAGTAAACACCCAGCAAACCTAGTGAAACTTTTTCTAGTTGATCGGTTCTATCGTTCACTTCTCTGAAAGATCAGTTGATTCCTGCTTTTTAGCTGGTAACTGTGTTTTGTGCATAATATTTCATGGTTCGTTTAGTTTACTGCGTGACCTGTTAGTATTGATTAGAGAGCAGTTAGTGAGTTGAGAGAAAGGGAAAATGGTGAGCTTTCATTGATACTAGAACAAATATCTCAAGAGCAAATACCAATTTTGGTCCCAACAATATTTAATTTCTACTAGTCCCATTATTTTAGTATTAATTTTGGTCCACGACTATTGTTTTAGTGCCAAAATTTAGCGTCAGTCATCCACTCGTTTAAAACGTGCTGAAATCTAAAATTTTTAAAAGTTTTTTTGTCCTTTTCAACTCAATATCTCAATTTAAGCATGAATAAAGAGATTTAAGCTTTAAGATCGATCACAATTCACAGTTCTTCTCCTCAAAAATGATGAGGAAAACTCGATCTTAGGACTTAAATCCATTTATTCATGTTCAAATTGGGTTATTAAGTTCAAAATGACGAAAATACACTTAACAATTTTAGATTTTTGCACGTTTTAAACGGATGGATGATCGGCGCGATGAATTTTGGCACTAAAACAATAGTCGTGGATGAAAATTGATAGAAAAACAATAGTCGTGGGACCAAAATTGATAGAAATTAAACATGTGGACTAAAATTGTCATTTTGTTAATAACCGTGGGACCAAAATTGATATTTGATCAATATCTCAACGTACAAGGAGACAAAGAAGCTATATAATCAGAAGCCGTTACAACAAACAGCTATATCTTCTTTATGCTCAAATTGAACTCTTCACACTTAGTAATAGGGATAATTGGCAGAGAAGGACCAGAAATTAAATTTGTTGCCTGTGGAATGAACTTGTTCAACCTGCAGAGGAAATTGGTCTTCATAAAATGTTATATCTTGTGTTGGATATATTGTTTGAGTGATTTTTTTAATCATCAAAATTGTTATTTTTTCTTCCATGAAAACTCTCTTTACTTTAACAATTATTCTGCCGACGCTTCATCTTAAAATTACGAAATGTGTTTTTTGTTCAAGTTCGCTAATATTTGAGTGCTCAAAGATTTAAGTGCAATTCGTTGTATCATGTGAAATCGATGTTTCAACGCTTCTGGTACTCTCGGAAAGGAACCAATTTTTTTTTTTAATTTTAATTTTAAAGAAATTGTGATTCACACACATTGAGTTTCCGTTGGTTTATTGGCGTTGGAGTTTTGAGGATTTTTCTTTCAAATTTTGGTTAAAATTCCTCTACATAAACAATGTAACAAATAACTTTCAAAGACCAGAAGACTAGAAACCTTTAAAATATGTTTTCAAAAAAACAGAAACCTTTAAAATATACTCTATATACTTTTCTCCTAAAAGGTTGAATCTTCAATCCCTAGGGCCCCTGACACTCTGGCTCAACAGAGTATTTGAGAGGATGTAAATCATGGTAACTCAGTGTGTCAAATGCTGGTGCGCACAGGATATCCGTCCACTTTGAACATAATCCCCATATTGTTGTTGCCCATTGCCGAGTTTCGAACCTTAATTTATTCTCCCAAATATTGCCTACTCACTTTCACTCCGTTTTTTGTATTCTTAGAGTGTTCTATAATCTTGTCAATTAATTATCATAATTAATTTCAAAAAAAGTTATTATTTGCCAAATTTTGTGAAGCTCGTTTAATTACTTAATAATTTTTCTCAAGAAGTTGTGCCATACATTTGGCAAGTCTCATTACATTGTATGTTTTGTTATTTCGACAAATAACAAGCTCATGTAATAAACAGAAAATCACCAATTGTAGAACTAAATACAATAAAAATGTTACAAAAGACTTAGCATTATTATTATTATTATTATTATAAAGCAAAATCGCCCGGGTTAAAATCTAGCTTATTATTATTATTATTATTATTATTATTATTATTATTTAATGCTTTCAAATGAGAAAAATGAACATGTAACAATTTATTTTTATTTCTCCATTTTTTAAAAATTTTATAAGCAAATGAAAAATTTCTGAATTCCAAATAGCTAGTAAGGATGCAATCTTATATTGCTTGGATGGTTTGATTGGAGAAAAATGGGATTGGGAATGATACGGGGTAGAAGACTAAAAACTAGGACCTAAACTAGTGTTATGGCTCCCACATTGGACAAACAACATAAACACTAGTAGCCAGGTTCAATATAAATTGATGCACACAACAACGTTGAACTTAAGCAGCCATGCAGTGAGTACAAAGCGAACTATTCTTTCGCCTTTTACTAAAGAATACCGTGTGTGCATTGCAATGAATGGCATACTTTAATTTTTGAAGGTGTTTTTCATTATGGAGAAACCCAACAAATCCAGTGTTAATGATTTAATTTTAATGTCAATATTTCCAAATGCATAGTTAAAAATATAGCTTCCTTAAACCTTACAAATCGACGGAATTGAATTTTCAAATGAATTTCAAATACATCATCGAACTGCTGAGTTTGATTGTGGATATATTTTGTTATTATACAAGGGAGCTTGAGGATAAAAGTCTCACTAGCGGTACCAGTCCCACATCGAACAAACAACATAAACGCTAGTGGCCAGGTCTCTTATAAATACAAGTACAGAACATCATTTTAAGCTCAAGCAGCCATGTGATGAACACAAAGCGAACTATTCTTTCGCCTTTTACTAAAGAATACCGTGTGTTCGTTACAATCAATGGCATACTCCAATTTTTGGATGGTGTTTTCTTCTAAACACCCAACACACTGAGTTTAATTAAATTTTTATCTGGTTGATTGGTTCTATCTTTCTGTTCTCTGATAAAGTATGGAGCTCTCTGTTAGTTCTTGTTGCTTTTTAGATTATAATAATTGTGGTTTGTGTGTAATATTTTATGGTTGTTCTATTTCAATGGTTTTATTGTTCCTGGGAATTGATACTAAATATAAGTTGTTCCTAGGAATGTTGGAAAAAAATGTTGCTGCTATCTGTAATACAAAAGAGATACAAAATAGTACAGTCTCTTTCCTATAAGCTTTAAATCTCCCTTAGAAAGCGTGTAGAAAGCGTGTAATCACTTTCCTATAAGCTTTAAATCTCCCTTAGAAAAGCAACAGGCGTGTAATCACTTTCCTATAAGCTTTAAATCTCAAAAAAGCAACAGGCGTGTAATCACTTTCCTATAAGCTTTAAATCTCACTTAGAAAAGCAACAGGGTAAGCTCCCTTAGAAAAGCAACAGGCGTGTAAGCTTTAAATCTCACTTAGAAAAGCAACAGGGTTCCAGATTTAATCTTATGGGATACAAGACGATAATGAAACTCTTAAGTTGCTTCAATTAAGAATTTCCTGGAGAATTGTAGGACTGTGAAATATCAAGGTTAAACAACTAGTTAAGTTGTCTATTTCATCAGATGTATCTCCTAAAATTTTATAGAAATAAAATCTGACTGTTAGCAGAGGTTACTGGAAGTTTATAGCAGTTACAAAACCAACTTCCAAGATATATATGAAATATAACTGATTTTAGGATAAGTTTACGTAATAATCTGAACTCATGCATGTGATATAATTCAAACAATTATATCCACTCATTTAATATTTCAGATCCATGCATGCGAACATGCAACTTAGGAAATATTAAAATCACATGCATAGTAACTGTCATGCTAAAGGAAAGCATTTACGTAAAAGACAAAGAGGAAAGGTTCAAGCTTAGAGAGGAAACTTCCCTCAACTTCCGAGAGATACGAGACATAAAATTTATGTCATGAAAAGATCTTTACTGCAACTTTGCATGTGGAGTAATCCAATTGATTACATTAATACTTTAATATTCCACATGCATGAAGTCATGCTAATAGGAAATAATAAAAGTATAATCACATGCAGTTTTGACAATTAGCAGCCACATGCAGCACTGACCATACGAGACATAAACATCATTCGAGAGGTTCATGACTTCTCGAGAGGTAAAAAGCCAGAACTGTACACATGCATATTATCTTCATATATTAATATCTTAGTATGCAAGAACCATGCAAACAAGACGCAAAACATATATATGAATATACATGTGCATGTACTGAAACTCCTTAGGTGAAGCCCCTATTCCTTGACATAAACCATAATCCATATGCAAGGTATACATTCGAGACATTGCTTCACATAAAGTATGTTCGAGACATAACTCCTGCGAGATAGATTCCGCGAACCGACCTCTCGCACGATCTCTCGAACACCTCTCGAGACCTCTCAAATAACCCAAAATTATCTCTACCAAACTCAATAATATTTACTACTCCACAACTCCAAATATTATTTAAGCTTGCATGGTAGACATCTGAACCATTAATCTCCATTACTGTACAAATATCCAACAAGGAATGGGGATGCAATAACTGCTGTAATTTTCCCATTAGTTTATTAGATTCTGTACTTCAATTCTCTTACCGAGTATGTAGCTCTCTCTATTCGTTCTGCTTTTTAGCTGCTATTTCTGTATTAGAGATGAGAATTGGTATATTGGTATTTTGTTTTCTTTGTTGGGAAATACTAATTTTAAGTGTTAAATGAGATACTAAACTATTGCAAGTAAGACTTTACTGTGAAGAGATGATTGAATTTACCATAATTTTTGCCTTGTTCCTGTAGGTGGAAGAGGTGGCTCTATATTACTATCAGGTCATTCTTTAGGTCCTGTCACTAGCTCTTCAGTAGATTCACAAGATTTTGATGAGCAATGTTGGAATTCGATCCTGTAATTAACTCCAATAATTAAACATGATTGTGGACCAACAATATTTTCGTTTGACAACAATCAAATATATTTATTAGTATGTATATAGTATGAATATGAGTCACTAGGTTTTATGTTAGAAGGTTTTGAATACTGAAATTTGGGAATGATTTTGATACTAAATATAAAAAAAAATCATTAGTTTAGACAGTATTAAGGAGTAAGGACCACACTAACATCTTTGGTTCAAATCTGTGAAGGATTCATCGAACTCGAATTGAAAGTTGGAGAAAATCGGCTTGAAGTTCGTCCTCCATTGAATCAGGATGATGAAGAAAAAGATGGTGTTGATGTATGTTTATTTAGGGAATATGCTATTTAAATATAGTTTTGCGAATGGATAAGTTATTACGACTATGTTCTTCTATATATCATGCTAATCATGAGTCTTAACCATCAATTTTTAGTGAAAAAGAATTAAATTACGAAAATTGGCGTTTTAAATTTCTCTCACCTCAAGGCGGTTCGTATCCGACTAGGTCCTAGGAACATAAGGGTATGTAGCTTGGGGTATATTCCCTATCATTTACAATTAAGTATGATTCCCACATTGCATTTTCAGCATAAAACATGTGATTTTGCTCATTCCAACCAAACCCACTAATGTCTTTACCTTGCACCATATCATGAATAATGTCTCATTATTTTTTCAAAGTTTTAATTCCACCCTCAATATGTGGCTAAACTTTTATGGCAGACTTTGATAATTTTTTCAAAATTATTCTTTCTAAGTTCAAATAAATAACTTATCTTGAACCTTGTATAAGAATTATATTTCCCTACATATATTATGCATTTCAGTCAAACAAGACACTAATATAATGTCTTCTTAGGGTGTATGTCCACTTTCTTTTGTTTGCTTAACATTTTGAGAGCCAATGGTTGCAGATGTAGGAGGAGAAGTCATTCTTAACTGCAAATAATATACATTTATAAACTCATAGAAGCACACATATCCAGCCAGACACACAACACAACTACATATATTTTCCTTCTTTCAATATGAGTTATTAACGCAATTAAGCCATAATTGCAAATTAAATTAAAAAACTACAATACTCAAGAGTCAAGACAACAACAATAACTCATATAATTTATGAAAAACACAAATATATTCAAATACAAATTACAACATAGAATATATATTACAACAATACATGCAAATTATCATAATATAATACAACAATACATACAACAGCTCCACAACAGTTTATATATATATATATATATATATATATATATATATATATATATATATATATATATATATATAGGATTTGAATCCAGTGAGATCACCCTAGTTAGACGAGATCATGAGATTAGATCTTGATCATTCTTTATTTTGATTCAATGGTTCAGATTTATTTAGTTTGTTTATGATTTTAGGTGTTAGTTATGAATATTAGAGGGGTTTTAAAGTAATTTGGCCACATGTGTGCATCATCACCGATTTTGAATTGGCGTGATTTTCTTTGTTGTTTCCTTCTAGCCAAATCATCCTCTCCCATTGTTTAACAAATCAGCAGCTCTCCTCCACCAAATTCCCTAGCCTCCATCGTTTCCATCGCAAGGTCACCGGTCACCCTAGTTTGATCGTCTCCAAGTTGTCACCGCCGCAAGGTCGCAATTCGCACAACCCCTCGCCCCACGCCTCAAGGTCGCCGTTCGCACAACCGTAAGGTCGTCGGTCTCACAGCCGCAAGGTCGCCGGTCGCACAACCGCAAGGTCGCCGGTCGCCGGTAGCTCGTACAGCCGCAGGGTAAGATACATACAATAATCTTAATTCCTCTTTGTATTTTGTGGTTAGTATTTAGATTTGATTAAGATTAATGGTTAAATTCTCTTATCAATTAATTAATATTTTGCATATTGGATGCTATTGCTATTCATACATTCCAATGGTGTTTGCAAGTTTGAATTAGTACTCAGACATTAGACTTCCTCTGTATTTATATGTTTTGTCTTCCTGGATTAATAAGTTTTTTTTTTTTTTTTTTTTTTTTTTTTTTTTTTTTTTNTTTTTTTTTTTTTTTTTTTTTTTTTTTTTTTTTTTATCTAAAGAATAAAACTAATAAAAGTTTGATGCATTTTTTATATCTATAAGCTAGAGTGGTTTTGAATATTTGTTTTGCAAGAACATGGAATTTGATAATAAATGATGGAAGCACTGTAAAGTGTTTAAAAAAAAAATTATTTTAATTAGCAAGAGAAAGCAATGAGAACAATCTTAAAATCATTAGTGTATATGATGTTTAACCTCTTCATTCGTGGTCTTTATATCCTCTAGATATTAAGTCCGTTTATATTTGATTCATTGGAAATAATGATATCGACGTGTGCGTGTGAGCTATGTGGATTGTGCAAAATAATATGTGCATTGTTTTTGTTTGGTTTCAAATATCGGCTGGTTTGTGCGTTTGAGATGTTGTGTATGTATATGCAAGCAACAACGTTGATGTAGTGTGTAACTGAGTTGAGTCTGCGCACGGTAGGGTATGAAGTGTGCATTTTTTTTTGTTTTTTAGTTTTTTTGTTTTGTTTTGCATAAACAATAACTTTTATTGATTATAATTTATTAATTGTTTTAGTGATATGATATGCCATTTTTAGCCATTAATTGTAATTTCATGAACAATCACAACAAAAGACTAAAAATGTAATTTCTTTCGTAGTATTAAATTAATGCTAGTTACAAGAAATTTTCTTTTGCCCAAAATCTCATATAAGGTAGTCTCATGGATTTTTATTTGTGAGATGGATCAGGTTATATATATATATGTATGTATGTATTTCGTTTTCCTTTATAAATAACTCTTCAACTCCTAAATATTACTCTATCTGTCATGTTTACTTTTCATTTGTCAAATCATCTCTATCTTCTTTGCTTATTTTCTTTAGTATTTTAATTATTTTTTAAATTGATTTTTCTATTTAATAGTATTTTTAATGTAATTTCTAAATATAGAAATTTTATATACTAATGTTAAACTTAACATTATAAAAAATTAAATTAAAAATAACTTCAGTCAAACCTCACTAATCGAACTAGATCAGACATATAAAAAGAGATAGATCAAATGAAATACATTTTTTCATCAAAAGGAGGGGCAACCCAAAAGTAAGGCTTCACAGTCCACTCATAGCCTTAACCCGCGCACTAGGCGGGTCAAACCGGTCTTCCAATTAGCCACAAGTCCACAACCCCGTAGATTGATTATCATGCACTTCAAGAAGCTTCCATTGACATTCAGTGCAATCCGACTACACATTGCAAAATAAATATTACATTTTAATTTAAAAGTAGTACATTTTCTTAATAAGTATTACACTTACTCTTATAGGTACTAATTAATTTATCTATGATTAATATTACACTTTTTCTCATAAGTGTTTAAATTACATTTTCCCACAAAAACAATAATAAATTAATTTATCTCTTACTAGTATTACGATTTTTCACATAAGTAACTTTTTAACAAATTAATATTACGTTTTAGATTTAAAAGTATTATATTTTTCGTGATCACATTTTCCTTCAATTCATAAGTAGAAGTTAATATATATTTGATTAGTATCAGAATTTTCATCATAAATATTACATTTCTATTTAAATATGACCCATCTCACGAAAAAAAAGATATATTGGACAACCTCACTAGAGAATCATCCTTTCTTTTTTAGATTGACTCTTAAAATAAATATAAATATTATATTTGGTTTCTTTTATTATAAAAAAAATATTTGGTTGCCAAGTACTTTATAATTTGATGGCATCAAACGGAACGTCACAATCATGTTGAGCCTATACTATGGATAGGTTAAAAAAAATATTTCCGGCATTAATTTGATATCAAACAAAATCGCATGTTTGAAATAAACAAAATAACAATGATTAGGAGTTTGTTAAAAAATTATTTGACCAACTAAAAAGGGTTTTTAATGCAATTTAAAGACAGCAGCCAAATATCTTATAGGACGTTAGCAATTAATAACGGAGTACTATTCAAATTAAATGAGGAAGACTTGCCCAAAACTTAGAAGTCCTACCTGGAGGGTTCTGATTCAAAATTTGGAAGCTCCACACCACCGACTATTAAGTCATTAAAACCCCAACAAGGCAACAACCTCGTAAAAGTACTACAACAAGAAAGAGACTAACCTGCTACTCCTTGTGGTTGCAATGGCCGAGACTTCAACGCAAGAAAAAGCTAAGAAGACACATTGCAAATAAATATAAAATATTATATTTTAATTTAAAAGTATTATATTTTTCCTAATAAGTATTACACTTAACCCTTCTAAGTAATAATTAATTTATCTATGATTAGTATTATATTTTTTCTCATAAGTGTTTAAATTATATTTTTCCTTAAAAAGTAATAATCAATTAATTTATCCCTTACTACTATTACGATTTTTCACATAAGTAACTCTTTAACAAATTAATATTACGTTTTAAATTTAAAAGTATTACTCCGTATATTTTTCGTGATCACATTTTTATTCATAACTAAAAAATTAATTTATCTTTGATCGGTATTGCATTTTTCATAAAAAAAAAATATTAGAGTTAATTCCATTTTTGGTCCTAGATTTATAGGTCACAATCCACTTTTAGTCCTTTTTTATTAGAACATCCGCTTTTGCTCCTAGATAGTATTATTGTGGCATGATCATCTTTGGTCTTTTATCAACAAATCAGTTTAAATATCGTTAAATAAAAAGACGTTTTGGTCTTCAATTATGAATGTTTTCAAAAAAATAAACGTAAAAAATATAGCGGTTCAACATACTTTGTATAAAAAAGATTAAAATGTCTTTGGATTTAACGATATTTCAACAATTTTGTTGTTGGAGGACTAAAATTGGTCCTGCCACGATAATACTAGGACCAAATGAGGATGTTCTAATAAAAAAGGACTAAAAGTGGATTGTCACCTATAAATATAGGATAAAAAATAGAATTAACTCAAAATATTACATTTATATCTAAATATAACCCGTCTCACGAAAAAAGATATATTGGATAGTCTAACGGGAGAATCGTCCTTTCTTTTTGGGATTGACTCTTAAAATACATATAAATACTAATTTTTTATGCGCATTGCACGAATAGGATAATGCTCAATGTTTATTTTTAAATAAGTATTTCAAAGTATATCAATACAAGATTATGTATGAGATGCTCATGCATATGTAATTAAATGTTGAATTTCTTTTTTTTTTCTTTTTTTTTTGAATTTCTTTATTTAAATTGCTAATTAAAAGTATATAAATACAAGCTAATATATGAGAGATTGGTTATAATTGTCACTAAAATAAATGTTTGTAATTTGTAAAATGATAGTCTAAATACTTAGTCTAAAAATGATAGTATAAATAAATACTACTTTTGGTAATAAAAATTTATACACTTTAAATCATATCTACACTTATAATAAGAGCCAATAATGTTAGACCCTTAACTGGAACTAAAACAAAATGTTGGTGTAATAGTCTGCTATAACATATTGTATTTTGTGTTCTTCTTATTGTGCAATCTCCAATTAAATTTCTAATATATCCTAATCATTTATAATTTTATCAAATTCTTTCCGTTAAATATAACTGAAGTTTAACATTAAATTCTTTAGGCAATTTGTTTCTTTATTGCAGTTTTCAAACAAATTGGCAATATTCTATAATACAATTCTGTATAGATTCTTAAATTAAAGAAATGTATATGTATTTTTTTAACTGCTAATTTATTTTAATTTAACAAGAGTAATAAAGTGGGGTACTTACTTTTCAATAATATACTCAAAACCTTTTTTATAGAAATTAATGGGTAAATTAAAAATTCACGAAATATTCCGTTACTAAAGTTTATACTAACGGGATCTGTGATTATTTAAGGAAAAAAATAATATAATAAAGAGTAAAGAAGGAAAATCATAAAAAAAAATTACTAAAATAAAAAAATAAATCATTTATTTAAGTAAATAATTATCACCAACATTTTTTTCTTGCCCGTTAAAATCCTAATTTTATTAACTCTCTTCTAGATATATATATTATTATACGGAGTATATATTTGTGGTTTGATGATAATATGGGCTGTTTCGGACGGAAGTTCATGAAATCAAATCCCTTAGGATGCTGACATTCCGTAATAATGCTGGCGGCCTTCCAGACAACTTCCTAAAACTTCCTAATTTGAATACTAAGGAGTATTAAATAAGGGAGCCTCCCAGACTAACTTCCTAAAACTAAAAGGGTGTATTCAATCAAGACTTTTAAAGATTTTCAAAGACTTTTAAAGTGATGAATTTTAATTGACTTTTGTAGAGTTCTTGTAGACTTTCCTAGAATCTTTTAAACTTTCATTAACTTTAGGAAAAAATGTCAAATAGGCCACTGAACTTATCGCTTTTGTGCAATTGGGCCATTGAACTTAAAAAGTGTGCAATTCAACCATCAAACAAGCAAAATTTGTGTAATTGGATCATTTTTACAAAAATTTTCTGGTAAAATTCAATTATATTGCTAACATATATGTATTAAGAGTGTCATTTTCTTCTACCATACTAGTTGGGATTCAATATTGAAATGTTTTTAACTCAAATTGAATTACAAAATTTTGTAAAAATGGTCCAATTGCACAAATTTTGCTTGTTTGATGGTTGAATGACACACTTTTTAAGTTCAATGGCCCAATTGCACAAAAGCTTCAAGTTCAGTGGCCTATTTGACACTTTTTCCTTAACTTTATAAAAGTTTATAAATATCCATACAACAAACATTTATAAACTTTTAAAAACTTTTTCATATTAAAAATTTTACAAAAGTCATTAAAACTCTAAATTGAATACACCCTTACAAACATTACATAACTTCTATTAATATATTATTTATNTTTTTTTTTTTTTTTGCTATTCGTAGCAATCCCTTGCAGCAAAATAAATTGTTGTCAATATTAACAAATAATTTTTCGTAGTAAAGTTTGGGACGTATTGTATAATTGATGAAAAATTTGTCTATTTTAAATAGAAGAAAAAAAGGTTTNTTTTTTTTTTTGCTATTCGTAGCAATCCCTTGCAGCAAAATAAATTGTTGTCAATATTAACAAATAATTTTTCGTAGTAAAGTTTGGGACGTATTGTATAATTGATGAAAAATTTGTCTATTTTAAATAGAAGAAAAAAAGGTTTGTAGAGAATCTTGAAAAGTTTGGGGTTGGAGGGTTGGATTTCATCTATTTATATTAATGAAGAAAAAGTCTACCGAAATCCTATTCTGACAGAATCTATGAAAGTTAATAACTTTTTGAATACCAGTAGACTTTTAAATACTCTATAAAAGTTTGAATCGAATACCAGCATACTTTTAAAGAGTTTTGAAAAGTTTGGATCCAATACCGGTAGACTTTTAAAGAGTCGTTAAAAGTCTAAATTGAATACCGCCAAACTTTTAAAGTTGATAAAACTCTTTAAAAGTCTATAAAAGTTATGATTGAATACACCCCCTTTAAGAAAGAGACTAACCTTTTCTCCAAGAAAGAGACTAACTTTCTTAGAACTGATTAGTAATTTAGAAGATATAATGAACATATCATAGATATGTTGCTTTCTTAGAATTAAAGTCCGTGCATCGCACGGGTAAATTGCTAGTTATGATTATATTGAGATCTGTTGATATCACTACTATTTTGTTTCTTACTACTTATGTGTATATATTTTTAAAAAATTTTAAGATTGACCCCATCAAAATATATAGAATTATGATTATATTGAGCAATTAAAAACAAGAGACTTATTTTTTACATAACATTTTCTCTATTCTCACAAATTTTAATTGTGATTTAAAAATTATGCATTGACATTATTACTCACATCTATATATATAGGCATTTGTCTTATTAGTGAACGTAGGATTTGCTCGATACAATATATGATATTTGATTATATAAAATATTTTGAGAATACTCATAATACAAATATTGATGTTTTAATAATATTCTACATAAAAGAAAATAAAAAACCTCCTAATATGTTTTTCCTTCAAAAAGTTGCTACATTGTGTACAACTAAAAATGACATTGAAAGGCATTGAAATTGAAGAGCTTCCAGATGAGCATATTCCATTCTATTTTCCACTTGTGTGCATGTCACCAATATTTCTTATGAACTAGATGTGTGGTTGAACATTTTTTTGATTTCTCAAAATGAAAGAGAATAATATTAAATTAGTATATCTACAATCTATCTACAATACATACAATTTTAATAAGAGCCAATAAAGTTAGAGCTCTAACGGGAAGAAAAAAATGTTAGTAGTAATTATTTACTTAAACGAATGGTTTATATTATTTTGATTTTAGTAACTTTTTATGATTTTCCTTCTTTACCCTCTATTCAATTAGTTTCTTTCCTTAAATAATCCACATTCCGTTAGTATAAACTTTAGTAACGGAATATTCCGTTAACTTTTAACTTACCCATTAATTTATATAAGAAAGGTCTTAGGTTCGAACCACATTTCAATCAGAGTTACATAATTGTTAAACATATATTACGAAAAAAATTAAAAAAAAAAGATATATATTTTTTCATTAGTTATATTTCTTTATTTTCTACAATAAAAATTATTCATTATCAAAAAATTAAAAAAGAGACAATTTCATTAGTTATATGTCTTTATTTTCTACAATAAAAATTATTCATTATTAAAAAAAATAAAAAGAGATATAATTTCATTAGTTATATTGTCTTTATTTTCTACCCTGCAAAGATTTCTTACCTTCAAATTCATTCATTAATTATATTCATTACATTATTCGTATCAAAGTTATAACACAAAATAATGTTATATATTTATTTACCAAGTACTCTATTAATAACATAGAAAAAAAATTAAAATAATTTGAAGCAAACCATATTAACTACTTGGGGGAAGATTTGTTGTCAAAGAGACATTCAAATAACCCAATAAATTGAATCAGGAAATTACTCCGTAATATTTTTTGGACTACATCACAGTTGTTCACTTTAAATGTAAATCGCATTTCTTTATTAATATGATTTAAAATGTATAAAATTTTATTATCAAAAGTATTATTTATTTATATTATCATTTTTAGACTATCGTTTTTATAAAATTACAAATATTTATTTTAGTGACAATTATAATCAACCTCTCATATATTATCTTGCATTCATATACTTTGAATTACCAATTTAAATAAACAAATTCAACTTTCAATTATATATGCATGAACATCTCCTATATAATCTTGTATTGATATACTTTAAAGTACTTATTTAAAAATAAATATTGTGCATTATCCTATTCGCGCAATGTGCCTACAAAGACTAGTTAGCCCCAATAAATTTGAATGTTGACTCCGTCACTACAGTAGACATCATGTATTTTGCAGTTTATTATCAGTACAGAAGGTTCTTTAGATCAGGACAAGGATACTCTGCATTTAATCTAACTAGCAAATATAGACAAAGAAGCAGAGGTGTGTATAAAATTTTCTGTTTCTATTTTTATAAATCAACCATGCTTCCTCTTTATTTTTAAGGTGGTTAACCATGACCCTTTTTCTTTTCCACACTGCTAGTTTCTAACATATTAGATTAACACATTGTTACGACCCTAGATAGGACCATAACAGATAGGTTTGTATTCGAGTCATAGTAAACTCTAATTTCACACTTCGAGCATGTGAGAGCTCCAAGAAATAACTAAGAAAAACATCAATAACAACAATATATTTTTCTTGAGTGGCTCCCAATATTCATATACAATGGACTTATTTATACTAAACTACTAATACATATAATAATTAACATACTAAAATTATACTAACTATTCAAGGTAATGATATAAATAACTTCCTTATACTAATATTTACTCAACTATGTTGTAACTACATATGATTCATTCTTTTTATATTCTCCACTAATTACACCACCACCAATTATTCTTTTTAACCTAAAATCAATGTCTGACCTTCACCTTCTCTCTTTTTTGAGTTTATAACCTCCGTCCCATAGGGGACTGACCAAATGATTTGCTCCATTCACCTGGGTGGGAATCGAACCCCCAACCTCATGCTTAAGGGACGAGGTACTAAACCACCACGCCAACCATGTTGGTTGGTATTTAAATATGATGTGTATATAACGTATTCATCTAAATTTTGAAAAGCAAAATTTTCTGTTTGTGCGCCGATCTGTTCAAAATATATATGCAGAATTGTTCAAAATAGTGATGGAATGGCGTGAGTTGTGTAAATCTCTATATGCAGAAATTTTGAGTTGCCTAAACTTTGAAAAGCACATTATGTACATCTTGGTTCTTGGATTAATTTTGATGTATGTTGAACTTATGAAGCTTAACATACATTTGATGAAGTATTTGCATGAAAATTAATTACAATATATCTAGTTCAAGAGATACGGTAGATGAGTGATATTTGAATTTAATATGTTATATTTTTTGTGTACTTGTCATTTAATAATAATAATAATAATAATAATAATAATAATAACAATGGGCATTTTGGACTTTATACTACTTATTCTCTTTCAATTCCCATGTATACCAAACATTGGAATTGAAATTCCTAGTAATTTTATTTCCTCCAACTAAACACTGGAATTTAAACTCCACTTTATTCCACATTATTCTTTTCCCATGGAATTGCAATTCCTTTCCCACCTAATTCCTTCCTTCCAACCAAACGCCCTGTTTATGCGTATCACTCTCCACCCCTTCAAAAAACACCTTGTCCTCAAGGTGTAGAGAGGGATAGAATAGACACATATTTGTTGAAGTGGTCCATGCAACTTTGGGCGACATATATTTGGCAAAAAAAAATGATTGAAATGATTCTCGGGCTTGATCATAACCTATAAATGGTCCCACCTTTTGGCTTGCACTATCTGTAAATAACTTTTGCTCCCCAATTTTGAGCTCTAAGTCTAAGGTAGTATTCATCACAAGCCTTGTCTTAGGATAATCTTGGGGAGACTTTAAATTGTTGACATCTTGAATGTTGAATTCATTGTGAGGGCCGGGGTTGGGAGAATGAAGAACCGTTGCTATTGATGACTCCTTGGACTCTAGGCCACTTGGTTCTTCTAGAAAAACTGGATTAGAATAATTAGGAGTGTGACGTTCCAAAGTGTTATCTTGGTCCGTTTGTAATTCTCCACTCACATCAAACAATTCCAAATCAGTATATTTAATGTCTAAAACACAACCATGGTATATATTTTGGCCATGAAGAGCTTATTTGGCCATTAATGCATCCAAGATAGAATAACTTGTTGGTGTCATGATTTGGACCAATTTGAGAATCATTTCTACTGGAACGTGGATGAGACTTTCCTCCAAAGACACTATTGATGTGAAAATTGATTCTTGAAACAATAGGGGAAACTTGATATACCCGATTGTAGTTGTTGCTTTAGCTTGAATTTGTGCTTCAATTTGAGTTAAATCCATGCAGAACGTGATGTGATCCTCCATAGTATTTGGTGCATGATCTACCTCCTCATTAGTAAGTTTTTTAACTTCTTCCTCATTAATTGGCTTGATTAGTATAGTCCTCACCAATAATTGCACTAGAATTCATGTCGATCACATTATCACCAAACTCTTTTTCGATCAATACTTCCGCATCAATTTCCACCTGAAGAGTGGGAGTTTGATGATCTACTTCCCCACAAGTAGCCATTGTTAATTTTGCATCAGGAAATTCTATATTCATAGTGCAATACCCTTCATAAATGTTTTGGCCATGGAATGCTTGTTTGGCTACGATTGAATCCACAATGGAATAATCAAACCATATACCATAGCTTGGAAGGTGGGATTCTCATCCTTTAAAATATGAATATATTGTACGAGTCTTTTTATAGAAAAGATCTCATACAATACAAAATGATCCATGGCATACCATACTTGGTGTACAGGAACCAATAAGCACCGATAAGTAATGTTTTTCATAAATTTTTTATTTTTGAAAATTTTCCACTCTTTTTTTTTTTTGGACTTCGTTTTCTGATTTTTTTTCCTTTTTTTTTTTGTCTTTTTTTTTCTCACTTTCTTTTTTATTTTTAAAAAATAACTATATGTAAGGCAATAAGCAAATTGAAAAAAATGCAAGACTGCTAGAGAGATTATAAGTGATGTAAATCTATGATGGAAATCAGAGAAATTTTATTGCTGTGGACGATTTGCTTACTGCGAAGAAGAGGTTGGAATTATGGGTGATTAATGTTCATGATAGGATGCGGCTTCTTTTGATCCTTCCCCAAAAGAATATATGTTCGATGCAATGAAAGCACCAATTGTTACGACCCTAGATAAAACCGTAACGAATAAGAAACCTTTTGAGCAAGCTTCTGGCTCGTATTCGAGTCACGGCAAAATCCAATTTCACACTTTAAGCGTGTGAGAGCTCCAAGAAATAACTAAGAAGAACATCAATAACAACCTCTTGAGGACCTATAGTTAGGTGAGGACTCTGTGGACTTATCCAATCTTTTGATTTAAATAATTCAATGTTTGTGATTAATTCTATGCAATATATTTAATTTTTCTCACTCAGTTTGTTGTGCATCGGTACTCATTTTGTTGTGCATTCATAATGCGATTGTTGTACATCCCTCCGGCCCTACCACTTTGTTGTGCAGTTGCATTCATAGCCGTTAAATCACTCCAAATGGATGATCTGGATTAGTCCATAGGATTCTCACCTAATGATAGATTCTCACATGATCTAAAAAGTCATAGGTTCAATAATTCTTATTTTTTTTGTTGGGGGGAGGGGGGAGGGGTTCAATAATTCTCATTGAAAGCGAATGTAAATTACTTAATTCACACTAAAAAAATTAGATATAATAATGTAGTATCTATTCATAGTTACTATCTCAATCAAATGAAGCACAAAAAGCCAATATCGCCTCCCAAAGTTCATTTTAATTTTAGTCTTTAAATTATTGTATTTTTCATTTTTAGTTCTTGATTTCAAAATTGATAAAATTTGAAACATATTTTCCAAGTGAAAAAACCTCACTAGAAAATTAAAAAAGGAAAAGGAAAATTAAAATTAGGTGAGGAATGGAATAGCATTCCTTGGAATGACTTATTACCTTTGCAAAGAGAATAGTCATTCCTAAGGGGGGCTATGGTATTAGCTATTCACATGCTATTGGGAATAGCTTTTATATTG